>NC_064640.1:594696595-594999625 GCF_023864345.2 Schistocerca serialis cubense | reverse complement strand
CCAGGGATGTAAAAGATGACCTATGAATTTCGAAAAACCGGAGAGAGTTACTGGCAGAAGTAAAGCTGCTACTGCGAATCCTGAGTTATGCCTGGATAGCCCAGTCGGCGAAAGCATTGTCTGTGAAATGCAAGGTTCTGAGTTGGGATCCCGGACCTGCTCTGATTTTCAAGTTGATAACAAGTTTAGATAGAGTTTGCACCTGCAAGTATTGGGACCCTACTTTGCAGCTACTTCAGCCATACTCGTAGAAAGCCGAAACAAAGCCGACGGAACCAAAGTAACAGTTCCCTTTCCTCGTTTCACTTTTCGTTCTGCTTCCATCTCTTGTGATATTTCGTTCTTGTCCACAGATATTCTACTTTCATTTGATACACAGAAACATTGTATTTATCTTCTGTCTCTTGATCTTTTATCTCCGTTCTAAAATTCCTCGCAGGACACGTTTGAAGTGAGACACTGGTTATAGCTCTCATCTAAGTTGGTATTACTCATTTATTGTACTGCATACTGTATAACACTATTGTGTCTTGATTTCTGCAACGCATATTTATAAAACATAGTACTCATGTCGAAAACATGACTTAGTGTAAACGTAAACTTCAATTGTAAAGTAATTTCAAGAAATCTGTAAAGAATGTGAGTTGGTGTTGTTAACTGTTTCAGATCGTTCGCCAATAATTTCTTTGGCCATGAAAATTTCCTGTTAATCCTGGAACGACATATACCCCACAGAACACTACCGCTGTACCTGGAAAATAAAATGAGACGCTGTTAAAATAATCAGCAATGGCCTTAAAAGTGGCAAAACATGAAGACTGCATCCAGCGAACGTCTGATCGGTATGAACTGTACTGCATGCTAGGATACACAAATAATTAGCTTTACGATGCCGCCACATAAAATAGGTAGGAGCAATGCCCTCTACATTAAACTGCGAATCCGAAATCACCTTAGAGTATTGGTTGTTTCTGAGGAGTTGATGTTAACCCTCCTGTAGGAAGAGTAGCGGTCAGCCCTCGGGTCAGTATTTTAAGTGGGCGTGGAGCCTGAGCAGGTGAGATGGTGATGCTGCAAGTGCAGGGGGCTGAACTCTGCGGCTGGAGTGGGTGACTGCCAAACGTCCTAAGGCGCCAGTTATACTGCCTTGTCAGGAAACATATATAACGCTTGTGATTTTACAGTACGGGCTGGCCTCTACAGTGCGGGGGCAGGCGACCTGAATTGCACAGTATAGTGTGACAGGGATGCAGTGCTTTGTCAGCTACGGCCTTGGCGTAGGTTGGGACTCAATAGTGACATCGAGGAGGTAGCCAGAACAAGAGTCTGTAGGCGCAAGCTCACCATGACTAACTCGCCGCTGGCAAGGTCCGCTCCACCGCACTCGAAGATGGAGATGCTCTTCAGAAGATGCCAACAATATTTCACGAACAGCGGATGTCGTGAAGGGGAAGCTAAAGATCCAAATCAGCAACACAACGTACAGCCAGGGAGGTGGTACTCAGGTATCCCGCTCAACGGGCTGCAGGTGGTAGTTTGAGTCGCTTGGTGTGACCCGTCACCAGGAGGAGGCCCAGACTCATTCGCATCTTCTGTCAGTCATGGAGGTGACCAGACAGCAGTGGCTGCTTGCAGCAGCTAAATTCCACTGAAACCAGCTGGTCGAAATCCCAGAGGCAAAGTTTTCACTCAGACAACAGGTAACGCATTACGACTTGCTAAACAACTTATCCTTTAACTAACGAGACTTTCATTCCGTCTGAATCAGAGATGCAGGCAGGATGATAGGATACTGAGACTGATGCTTCTGAAATAGTAATTATTCAAGCTGGACGTAATGTCGTTGCTGCCGGCGATGCAGTTGTTTGCCCTCATTATCCATTGTTGTCAGCGGACTTGTCCCTATCGTGGTGTCTCAAAGATTGTCAGTTACCCTTGCCTTTGCACTTTTCGTCAGTGCTAGAACGCAGTGAAGCAGCTGAGCTCGGATGTTACATGTTATGGCTCCCAACTGCAGGGCTTGCAGAATGACGTATTGAGTTCTGTCGTAATGCCCCATTTGCACCAATTGATTACGACTCGGCTCTGTGTGGAAATGCATTACGAGTGGCACTCTGCCTTCTGCAACATTGGCATTCTTTGCGTTCCCCAGATACAGACTATGATACTCAGTGCGAGCTGGAGCTGGTTCTTTACCATCTGCACCAAGTAGCAGTTTTAAAAATTTGTAAGCGCGCCCAGAAATTGGATCTGCTGTGAACAGAGGATCCACCGTCTGGGTGCTGGGTGCTAGAATAAATGGTTTTAGGAAGGCGATACTCAACTACATGCAGAACGTTTTCAGAGGTTGAGAGGACAGACACGTCACGTACCTTGAGTGAGACAACTATCCACACTCACATACACACACACACACACACACACACACACACACACACACACACACACACACACACACAGTGCGACGTCAGCTGAAAACCACAGAGTGCCAAAGCGACCAATGTTGTTTTGGTATCCATTGACACAGCAGGACACAGGCGCGATGACTGTGCTGAGCCCAGCGGCACTGTTGGACAGCTCGTTGTCTTTTCAGGGTAACCATGGTTCTTCTTACAGCATCACAATGGAAGAATACTAGTGAGCAGGCTTGGAAGAGTACGAACGTACCACATTGCATTCGTCATCGTCGGAAAGACCCAGCCACCAGCTGGCGCGATGGTGTTGGTATACAACACGATCACCTCACGTTGGCATAGCCAGTGATTAGGGCGACAGCTGTTACATACTTGATGTGTTAAGGCCGTTCACTGCACCATATCATCGAGGCCATTGTGACGTTGTCTTTCAGCAAGATAATGAAAGACCGCTTCTTGCCCGTGCTTTCTTAATCAACCTCGAGAAAGAGACAGTGCGAGGGTTACCCTAAAGAGCACGTTTTCCAGCTCTCTTATCCACGGAAATCATCTGGGCATGAGTAGCTCAGAGACTTGTATGCCACAACTCACCGGCCACTACGACTGACGCATTCTGACAGGGAAATGCATTAATATGGATAGACGTATACGTAAATCTCATCCATGTTCAGCTGGACTCCATGCCCGGCCAGTTCAGAGCTGTTGTTGCTGCCGAAGGTGGCTACTTTGCTTTCTTGATTCTGGACTATGAACATTCCCAGATCACTTACAAATTTAATAATACATTTTTCTACTATACTGAATTCATAAAATAAATAAAATTCCTTTATTGATTTCCATCCTGGTATTGTAGTTTTAATGACCAGCAGTGTAACTTTAATTCGTACAAGGTGCTATATTACAAAAAATAGTTGTAACATAAAACAGTGGGTTGTGTGGTTTTTAGAATTTATTATTATTTTTTCTACGCCAACATGAGTAGAGTTCACCTATGAATACGCAATTCACACGATTCGTATTGGTTGTAGAACATTTGATTCACTGTAACTGTCGAGAACTATGGCGCACGTTGTGTGGGGTAATGATCAGCATCGCTAGTCAACGTGTCGCGAGTCACTTGTTAAAACCCGACACACCAGCGGTTATTTGTAATTTAGTATCTATCGTTTCTGTAATGTTCGTGAAACATCTCATGTTTGTATACGCTGGAATATTCGACGTTTGTATAAATACGGGATTTTTGCAATATACGATGTCTGAATAAATACCAGCAGTCTCCAGTCTCTGCGCCTGATGTCAATAATAAACATGCTTCCATTTCTATGGGTTGTACTTCATTCCCGACCCTGCCTTCGGAGTTGGACTTCATTGTGGTATATATATATATATATATATATATATATATATATATATATATATATATATATGTGTGTGTGTGTGTGTGTGTGTGTGTGTGTGTGTGTGTGTGTGTGTGTGTGCGCACGCGGGCGCCCGTGTGTTTGTGTGTGTGAGTGTGTGTGTGTGTGTGTGTGTGTGTGTGTTTGTTTGAGAAAGAGAGAGAGAGAGAGAGAGAGAGAGAGAGAGGGAGAGAGAGAGAGAGAGAGGAGAGTGAAAGACAGAGAGAGAGAGGGAGAGGACTTTAATCCCACTACAACGATAAAATAAGAGAAATCAGGACTCTCACAGAAAAATTTAAGTGCTCGTTTTTCCCGCGCGCCGTTCGGGAGTGGAACGGTAGAGAGACAGTTTGAAGGTGGCCTATTGAACCCTCTGCTAGGCGCCTTATTCTGAATAGCAGAGTAATCACGTAGATGTAGATGAGAAGACTTGTGTTAAATTTTTTAAACCTTAAGTATTTGTGTAATAAGCATTGAGGCACACCTGTCAAGTACACTGTCTGGGTCTGGAGCGAAGGGAACGTTCTGCGTCATCCAAAGGATGTTCCACTGAGTTCCGACTACGACTCTGTGCTTGCCAGTCCATTTCAGGTATACAATTGTCCATAAATCATTGTCTGTCGCATACCACCTTATGAAGGACTGCACTGTCTTCTCATACAAACAATGATACTGTCTGAACTGTTCCTCTACTGTAAAATGTGTTCCTACGTTTACGAATATAACGTTTTCTTAAGTGCAAGAAGGGGACCACACCGTAACTACCAAATAAACCCACATCCCATAACATGACCTCCTCTTTACTTCATTGTTGGTACTACACATTATGGCTGATAGCTGTTTCTAGCTATTCGCGAAACCCAAACCCATCCGCCGGATTGCCACAGGTTATAAGGTGATTCAACACACGATATCACTCGCTTCCAGTCATCCTCTGTCCGGCGGCATCGCTCTTTACACTACGTCAAGCGCCACCAAGCACTGACTATAGAAACTTGTAGCTTATGAGGAGATAATTCATCCCTTGTAACCCCCTAAGCACAGTCACTTGTGCTGGCAGAACTTCTGGTAACACTGACGAATAATTCCTTATGCTGTTTTAATGAGGTTTCTTACAGTCACTCTCCGCAATGTTCTACGGTCCCTGTCCATTAGTACATGAAAACTGGCTGGTCTCAATTTAGCAGTGGTTTTTCCTTCGCGTTTTCGCTTCACAAGTACAGCACCAAAGTTCGATTTGAGAAACTTTAAAAGGCTTGAAAAGTTTCTGGTGGATTTGTTACTCAGATGGCGCCCAATTAGTAGTAAGAGTGGGGCACTTTCGAAATCACTGAGCTTTCCTGACTGACCTATTCTTCTGTTGCTGCTTCTCTGTTGACTACACTTCACTCCTCCCTTTCCTTTCATTTACGCGGATCCGTCTCTCGTGATATGTCGTGGCAGTTCAGTATTGCATAGCGGTGTCGGGATACTTTTATGCCGGCCGAAGTGGCCGTGCGGTTCTAGGCGCTGCAGTCTGGAACTGCGAGACCGCTACGGTCGCAGGTTCGAATCCTGCCTGGGGCATGGATGTGTGTGATGTCCTTGGGTTACTTAGGATTAACTAGTTCTAAGTTGTAGGGGACTAATGACCTCAGAAGTTGAGTCCCACAGTGCTCAGAGCCATTTTTGATACTTTTATCAGGTAGTGATGTATTGCCTCGACACCAAAGAAATGAGTCTATTTCGTTACTGAGAACCTATTGTCACATATTTTTAAGCGCCTGTTTTCCGACTTTGACCTGTGTCCTTTCTCAAAAATAAGTTTTAGTTTTCTCTAATATCTGTGTAAATGTGGACGAAATGTTTACCGCAGACGTTCTCACGCTCCATCGCAAATTATTGTCGTGTATGGGGACGTAAACAAGACTAACGAGAGAGAACATACATACTTACAAAATGAAGTCAGTTAATTACGAATAGCCTTCACAGCAGAACCCGTTAGAATCCAGGACATTCATTGCTCAAAACATTTATGGATGTTGTTTTTCGTAAGAAGGCAGTTTGTTGTTTCTGGTGGACTAAAACAATGTCCGTAGTAAACCGTTCGTCCACTGACACTGAGTTGATCATCTTTGAAGAAATATGTTACAACCTAAGTACACAGCTCTAGATCCAATAGAAACAAATGGTTCGCTCTCACATCGTATACATGTGGTGTCGTTCCTTCCGGACACCATTTCAACGGAGCATCCACTACGAATTAAAACACAAAGGAATTACAGACACTCGCTGCGAATGGGCACTGATTTAAATCAATGGTCCTTTAAAAAGTTATTTGACGCTGCCTCCCTTCGACCTCTGGGGATATTTAGTAGAGCGCAGCAAATAGGAACCTCGTTTTCTAACAAAAATAATTTTTATATCCTGGCTTTAAGATTCAGCACATCAGATATCTTTTTCTAAAGGCTCATAATTTTCAATTATATTTTTATCTCACTTGATCTTTCATTTATCTCAGGGAAATAATTACGTTCTTAACTAAATCACCAGCAAACTGCTGTTTTGATGAAGTCGGCATCTAGTTCTTGACACAAAACTGCAAAAAGAAATCACTTCTGTTTGCGTAAAATATTTTCCGCCACAGTGAATCACTCGTGAATTTAAATCCGAATATTTCTTCAACATCATAAACCTCAAATCATTACTAAGTTATGTCTTTAACGCATGTTACACAATTTCCGCTTCTGACTACAGTCAGTGGCAGTGGCGACGAATTGCATGTTGTGAGCGGAAAAGACGATGTATCCATAAACGCGGACTGAGATTCAGAGTCCGGCGGCTGGG
This sequence comes from Schistocerca serialis cubense, assembly GCF_023864345.2. Taxonomy (NCBI): domain Eukaryota; kingdom Metazoa; phylum Arthropoda; class Insecta; order Orthoptera; family Acrididae; genus Schistocerca; species Schistocerca serialis. The sequence goes on along the minus strand of NC_064640.1, from coordinate 594,992,988 downwards.
GAGACATCTGCATTTTTGTTCGGTTGGGGACGGGAGTGGTGCGCTGCGCGGAAGCTCGTAGCGGAAGGGGAGAGCCAGTAACGGCCCTTCCTTCCTCCCTTTGTTTCACGTCCTGCGCTGCAAACAGCGGATCGAAACTTTCCGCAGTAACGCATTGCATATGAGCTCCCGTCAGATTCCCGTCCATTACAGTCCGGCAGGATCCCCGTCTTCCGCCCTGCAGCAGCAATTAAGTGCAGCACTATTAGCGCTGGTTACCTCGCTGTGTCCTCCAAGGTGTTCTCTTATAATATGCTTCACCCAGTGGATGCAGATCCACTTGTGGTGAAACGAAAAACTGCAACTGTAGGCGAAACGAAATTTGGCGGGCTGTATTGTCGTAATTGTTCAAGCGGAAATGAAACTGTGTCATAGTATCCCCACAATCTTCTAATCTAAGTGGCGGAGCAACGAACGACCACTGGCGTCTGAAGGTTCTCCAATCAATACGGTAATTCACTCTTCTCATGACTTAGATAACGATGCTGTCTTATCTGTGATTTTCCTACATACCAAACTATGTCATCCATCCCTTTGTTTCATTTTATGTGGTCACGACGATGGCAATATCTTAGAAAATAATTTCGCTGCACAAGCGTTCCTAAACACTCCAATTAATTCAAAACATGCATATGCTACAATAAAAATAATATCTGTTAATGTTATGTTATTTATGGCACTCTCAGTTTTTAGAAACGATTATTAGTAATTTGTCAATACACGTACCACTGAAAGCAGATTGTAACTACAGAGCTCGAACTCTATTACGGTATTTCTTTGCTCTATACAGCTGCACAGTCACAGAACAATATTACTCAACTTCTGTATAATTTTAGGGAAATGATGTTTAGCTACACTTTTCATAAGCGATTGGTTTTTCTATGGCTTTGGAGAGTTTTTACAATAAATCGAAGAACTCTGTAAGACGAATGTCCTTCTTTATTTTAGAACACTCGCTGAGTACCTGGAATTGGCTGGGTATATGCTTAGTCCAATAATCTATTAGTCTATCTCCTCCTTCGCACTCTCTTTGTCCTTCTCCTCTTCTTCCTTTCTGTATCCATCTCCTTCTCCTTCCTCTCTCTGTCCATCTCCTCTTCCCACCTCACCCTGTATCATATCCTCGTCTTTAGTCTCTCCGACCATCTCCTCTTCTTGCCTCACTCTGTCCATCCTCTAATCTTCTCTTTTTCTGTGTATTTCCTCCTCCCTCTCTCTGCCTTTATCTTCCTAATCCTGTCTATGTCCATCTCCTCTCTTTCCATTCTTTGTCCATCTTCTTCTCTCCCCTCTATTTGTCCATATCCCCTTCCCCTCTCTCGGTCCATTTCCTCCTCCTCCCTTCCAGAGTACATCACCTCCTTCCCCCTAACTGTCTGTCCATCTGCTCCTACCACCTTGTCTCTCCACGATATCAAGCTCACCTCAATAGGAGGTTAGTAGTTCTTAACGCCACGATATTTCTTTCCAGATAGTAACTACTATCTGTACCTGATTTGACTGAACTCGTTCCAAGAGTTTAGTGTGAGCCTTTTACCACTGGCTTTACCCCCCGTGAACGCATATATCAAATATATTTTACGTATATTCAATATGTTTCAAACATATTTGCACACATACTTCACATGTACCTCTATCGATATACACCACGCAGCCTCATTTTCATGTAGCTTAATGTTTATGACGTCGTATCTCCTGAACTATGTGTTGAACAACGCTATAATTTTGTAAGTACATCCAGTGGTATATGCGGCTACTTTCCACGAAATGTGTTCCGAATACAGTTACCAGTAAAGAAGTAATAAATTAAAGCATCGTGCTTCGTGCGACAATATTACTGTGTAAGCAGCGAAAACGTAGTATTTCTTTTATATATTAAAGATTGAAAATCCTGGAAAACAATTTCTATTTTGATTAGTTGTTTCAGCTACACACAAGCCATCTTCAGAGCTAATATACAAAACTACACGTAATAGTATAATAACATACAGCAGCTTAAATGACTCAAAATTTAAGAAAAGCTGCACAGGAGGTTAAAAGGGTGAGCCAAAACATTATGACCACTGCCCCCCCGCGACGTTGTGTTCCGCGTGTTGGAGTTGCGGGTAGGTGACGCGGTAGCGAAAATATGTAAGTGGAGCAGGCACGGACGGGGGATCACCCTAACGAAGATATGAGCTAGAAATGGGTAAATCCATTGAAATAAGCGACATTGATAAAGAGAAGAATATTATTACGCATAGCCTGTGAACGAGAATCTCGAAAACCGCGGAGCTGGTCACATATTTACATGCTACTCTCGTGAGCATCCACGGAAAGAGGTAGAACTACAGTGAAACTACTACAATACGCTAAATGGTTGGACGTCCACGACTCTTCACAGAACGTGGTTTTCGGCGGCTTGTGTGCTCAGTAAAGTAGGATATATGGTAATGTGCGGCATCTGTCGAAACAGCATATCGGTGATGCACGCACAAGTATTCCGGCGCACACCGTTCATCGTTCGTTGTTGAACAAGGAGCTCCGCAACACACCACCCGTCCGTGTTCACATGCTGATCCAACGACGTTGTCAATTGCGATTGCAATGGGATTCGAATGTCGATCAACGTAAAGTGTCGGCTCTTCGAGTTAATCACGTTTTCGCTATACAAGGTCGATAGCCTCTTCACAAACGCCGTCATCGTAGTGAATGGTGCTCGAAACGTGCAGTGCGCTGCGGATGCAGGCTGATTGGGGCAGCGGGACATTCTCCTAGCCTTGCGGAGACTTGTGGCAGTAATCAAGGTCAAGCTGACAGCTGCGAACCACCTGCATTCCGTCATGCTTCACATCTTCCCGACGGCGATGATATCTTTCAGCAGTATAACTGTACGTGCCTCGGGGCCAGAACCGTACTACAGTGGTTTGAGGAACATTATAGTGAACTCACGTTGATGTTTTGACAACCAGATTGTTGTTGTTGTTCCTGTGGTCGTCATTCATGAGACTGGTTTGATGCAGATCTCGATGCTGCTCTATCCTGTGCAAGCTTCTTCATCTCCCAGTATATACTGCAACCTACATCCTTCTGAATCTGTTTAGTGTATTCATCTCTTGGTCTCCCTCTACGATTTTTACCCTCCACGCTGCCCTCCAATGCTAAATTTGTGATCCCCTGATGCCTCAGAACATATCCTACCAACCAGTCCCTTCTTCTTGTCAAGTTGTGCCACAAACTCCTCTTCTTCCCAATTCTATTCAATACCTCTTCATTAGTTATGTGATCTACCCATCTAATCTTCAGCACTCTTCTGTAGCACCACATTTCGAAAGCTTCTATTCTCTTCTTGTCCAAACTATTTATCGTCCATGTCTCACTTCCATACATGGCTACACTCCATACAAATACTTTCAGAAACGACTTCCTGACACTTAAATCTATATTCGATGTTAACAAATTTCTCTTCTTCAGAAACGCTTTCCTTGCCATTGCCAGTCTACATTTTATATCCTCTCTACTTGTACCATCATCAGTTATTTTGCTCCTCAAACAGCAAAACTCCTTTACTACTTTAAGTGTCTCATTTCCTAATCTAATTCCCTCAGCATCACCCGACTTAATTCGACTACATTCCATTATCCTCGTTTTGCTTTTGTTGATGTTCATCTTATATCCTCCTTTGAAGACACTATCCATTTCGTTCAACTGCTCTTCTAAGTCCTTTGCTGTCTCTGACAGAATTACAATGTCATCGGCGAACCTCAAAGTTTTTTTTTCTTCTCCATGGATTTTAATACTTACTCCGATTTTTTCTTTTGTTTCCTTTACTGCTTGCTCAATATACAGATTGAATAACATCAGGGAAAGGCTAGAAGCCTGTCTCACTCCCTTCCCAGCCACTGCTTCCCTTTCATGCCCCACGACTCTTATAACTGCCATCAGGTTTCTGTACAAATTGTAAATAGCCTTTCACTCCCTGTATTTTACCCCTGCCACCTTCAGAGTTTGAAAGAGAGTGTTCCAGTCAACATCGCCAAAAGTTTTCTCTAAGTCTACAAATGCTAGAAAAGTAGGTTTGTAGACTTAGAGAAAACTCTTGACAATGTTGACTGGGATACTCTCTTTCAAATTCTGAAGGTGGAGGGGTAAAGTACAGGGAGCGAACCAGATTAGCCTTATGTGAATCCTGTGGAATCCAACTGTGTCGCTATCGGGTGCCATCAATGAGTGTGCAAATCAGCGACCCGTTATTTACGGGAATTATACACTCCTGGAAATGGAAAAAAGAACACATTGACACCGGTGTGTCAGACCCACCATACTTGCTCCGGACACTGCGAGAGGGCTGTACAAGCAATGATCACACGTACGGCACAGCGGACACACAAGGGAACCGCGGTGTTGGCCGTCGAATGGCGCTAGCTGCGCAGCATTTGTGCACCGCCGCCGTCAGTGTCAGCCAGTTTGCCGTGGCATACGGAGCTCCATCGCAGTCTTTAACACTGGTAGCATGCCGCGACAGCGTGGACGTGAACCGTATGTGCAGTTGACGGACTTTGAGCGAGGGCGTATAGTGGGCATGCGGGAGGCCGGGTAGACGTACCGCCGAGTTGCTCAACACGTGGGGCGTGAGGTCTCCACAGTACATCGATGTTGTCGCCAGTGGTCGGCGGAAGGTGCACGTGCCCGTCGACCTGGGACCGGTCCGCAGCGACGCACGGATGCACGCCAACACCGTAGGATCCTACGCAGTGCCGTAGGGGACCGCACCGCTACTTCCCAGCAAATTAGGGACACTGTTTCTCCTGGGGTATCGGCGAGGACCATTCGCAACCGTCTCCATGAAGCTGGGCTACGGTCCCGCACACCGTTAGGCCGTCTTCCGCTCACGCCCCAACATCGTGCAGCCCGCCTCCAGTGGTGTCGCGACAGGCGTGAATGGAGGGACGAATGGAGACGTGTCGTCTTCAGCGATGAGAGTCGCTTCTGCCTTGGTGCCAATGATGGTCGTATGCGTGTTTGGCGCCGTGCAGGTGAGCGCCACAATGAGGACTGCATACGACCGAGGCACACAGGGCCAACACCCGACATCATGGTGTGGGGAGCGATCTCCTACACTGGCCGTACACCACTGGTGATCGTCGAGGGGACACTGAATAGTGCACGGTACATCCAAACCGTCATCGAACCCATCGTTCTACCATTCCTAGACCGGCAAGAGAACTTGCTGTTCCAACAGGACAATGCACGTCCGCATGTATCCCGTGCCACCCAACGTGCTCTAGAAGGTGTAAGTCAACTACCCAGGCCAGCAAGATCTCCGGATCTGTCCCCCATTGAGCATGTTTGAGACTGGATGAAGCGTCGTCTCACGCGGTCTGCACGTCCAGCACGAACACTGGTCCAACTGAGGCGCCAGGTGGAAATGGCATGGCAAGCCGTTCCACAGGACTACATCCAGCATCTCTACGATCGTCTCCATGGGAGAATAGCAGCCTGCATTGCTGCGAAAGGTGGATATACACTGTACTAGTGCCGACATTGTGCATGCTCTGTTGCCTGTGTCTATGTGCCTGTGGGTCTGTCAGTGTGATCATGTGATGTATCTGACCTCAGGAATGTGCCAATAAAGCTTCCCCTTCCTGGGACAATGAATTCACGGTGTTCTTATTTCAATTTCCAAGAGTGTATTATCTGTGCAGAGGCACCTAATGCCAAATACCTCCACAAAGCAACCAACAAACTGTCGGATCCCTGATACGCAGAATCAGTGATGTATTTCATTCCAAAGACGGACAAACAAGTTAATAAGCAGATGGTCATAATGTTTTAGCTCATCAGTGTAGAAATATGGAGGAAAAAAATAATTACTTGATACCTACCATAAAAACATTCTTGATTAGTATAACTGTCATAACGACTCACCACATCGTTGTAATAATTATTTTAAGAATGACAACAGCCAAACAGCACGTACAGGTAAAATAAGTTTGCATCGTTAGAGACCATTCAAGTAGATTGATTGTCATAAAACTGATAAATATACATTAAGGTAAAGAAGAGGGATTGAGACTGAGGTAACGTATTTACACAAGTCAAAACTGTCCATGAATGCGGCTCCTTTGTTATGTCTGTTGTGATTGATATAGTTGTTAATACATGGTTTGCATAACTGTGATAATTTTTGACATCATCAGACGCTCTGAGTGGTACTGCTTCGGCTCTATCCGCAGCAAAATAAAGAGAGACAGCAGAACTAAAAAATTAATGTACCTATTAGCAACGGGATGAAAATCTTTCCTAAAAAACATAAATATGCCAATATCGAATAAAAATAGATGTTTTAACAAGTCTTTTCAGAAAGTGCTGTCCTGAAGTTAAGCATTATACTGGAATGAAACTTTAAAAGTAAATGGTACTAACAATAAGAGAACACAAACTTTTGAACTGCGGTGTTAAAGAAGAGTGCTGAAGGCTACATGGGTAGACCGGATAGAGAGGGACAGATTGTCCTACGTTACCGACGTTCACACGACATGTCTCGAATGGCTACGTAGCCAAGGAGAGGATTTCTATTTTCTAGAAATTGCATGATTGGATGGACGTTCCAACCGTTGTTTATAGAGACTTGGTGTCTATGTTGAAAAATATTGTCATGTATCCATATCACTTTGATGGGTAGTGCAGCGTTCTATTTATTTATATTGTCATAACAATGTTAACTTAATTTTGGCGACCCCTCGTAGCAATTGTCATACTGTCTATTTTATTAGCGTTTTGATGAGTACATTTCTCATAACGCTCCAATACTCTAAGAGTAATACAACTACGAGAAAGGGAAGACTGACATACCAAAACAACCACATCTAAGACACATTTTGTAGAAGGAGGAATAAATGAGTAAGTGATAGATAGAGATGGACAAAAGAAAGAGAAACGATAGAATAGAGGAACGCCGAGAGTTTGTTGACCATGGTATAGAGATATTGGCTTGTTACTGGGAAGAAAATCAAATGGCTCTGAGCACTATGGGACTTAACTTCTTTGGTCATCAGTCCCCAAGAACTTAGAACCACTTAAACCTAACTAACCTAAGGACATCACACACATCCATGCCCGAGGCAGGATTCGAACCTGCGCCCGTAGCGGTCGCGCGGTTCCAGACTGTAGCGCCTAGAACCGCTCGGCCACTCCGGCCGGCTACTGGGAAGAATGAAGACATCTGGGATGTACCTAGATGATAGCAGAAAATGCTTTGGTATCCTGTTGAATGTAGCGTGGTTTCGTTTCACGTGAATAATACTTACTAATTTGTTCCACTGATGTTAAGCTAATACTGAGGGTAAATGGAAAAAATTATAGAGTTATTCGTAAGTTCAACCATGGTTTTGAATGTATTCGATCTTGTATTTCGATTCTGGGATCGTAGTAAGAATTTAACGTGCAAGATGACGTACTAGGGAGTTCGAATAACTAAGAAACGTCTGCTTAATAGGGACTGACTAAAAATAACATCGTTTATCCTGTTGCAACTACTATAACTAAGTGTAAAAAGGCCGAAGTTTCCAAAAACCGAATGTTCACACTTATCTCACGTAAGCATTCGTGACTAGTGCGAGATTATGACTACTACGGGTTATTCTCTGTCTGTGTCGAATTGGACAGCTTTACAGGCTTAGATTGTGAGAAAATCGAAAGGGTTGACGTGTATCTTTTCTTCAGTGAAACTGGAAAATTTTATGATATTTTATTGCATATTTCCTACATGTCCTGAAAGTGTTTTCTACCAGCTTTGGACGTTCATTCATTATCATGTTTCGGTGTTTTTAAATATGATAACAAACAACCATCATGGAGCATGGATGAAACTTCACTGGGGTGGAAAACGTCTGGACGAGGGTAACTCATGCGTGATGCGTCACTGCTTAGGAATATAGTTCGATGAAACTTGGACCATACATGGAAAGAACTGCCACAACATAGCGCAGATGGTAAGTTAAAGAAATACGAAACCAAAGGAACACAACTGGCACATTTATTCAGAGACAATAGTTACATTGGTGTCACCACTATTTATGATCGTCCCCTGGACATAACAAAAGGCTGAACATGGTTATTAATAGGGTGCGTGATCATCATGGACGAAAACACATGCTCTACAACGTGCCCCCATGCAAGTTTCGTAAAGGGTAGGCTTTTCGTTCCTGCACCAGCGGGGTTTACCATTGCTGGATCATCGTTGGGCCATGTGAACGTGCTGTAATACGACTTCCCAACGCTGCCCACACGTGCTCTTTTTTCTTTTGTTTCCTTTACTGCTAGGTCAATATACAGATTGAATAACATCAGGGAGAGGCTACAAGCCTTTCTCACTCCCTTCCCATCCACTGCTTCCGTTTCATGCCCCACGACTCTTACAATTACCATCTGGTTTCTGTACAAATTGTAAATAGCCTTTCGTTCCCTGTATTTTAGCGCTGCCACCTTTAGAATTTGAATAGAAAGTATTCCAGTCGACATTGTCAAAAGTTTTCTCTAATTCTACAAATCCTAGAATCGCAGGTTTGCCTTTCCATAATCTTTCTTCTAAGATAAGTCGTAGGTTCAGTATTGCCTCACGTGTTCCATCATTTCTACGGAATTCAAACTGATCTTCCCCAAGGTCGGCTTCTACCAGTTTTTCCATTCGTCTCTAAATAATTCGCGTTAGTATTTTGCAGCTGTGACTTATTAAACTGATAGTTCGGTAATTTTCACATCTGTCAACACCTGCATTCTTTGGGATTGGAATTATTATATTCTTCTTGAAGTCTGAGGGTATTTCGCCTGTCTCATTCATCTTGCCCACCAGGTGGTAGAGTTTTGTCAGGACTGGCTCTCCCAAGGCCGTCAGTAGCTCTAATGGAATGATGTCTACTCCCGGGGCCAAGTTTCGACTTAGGTCTTTCAGTGCTCTGTCAAACTCTTCACGCAGTATCGTACCTCCCATTTCATCTTCATCTACATCCTCCTCCATTTCCATAATATTGTCCTCAAGTACATCGCCCTTGTATAGACCCTCTATATACTCCTTCCACCTTTCTGCTTCCCCTTCTTTGCTTAGAACTGGGTTTTCATCTGTGCTCTTGATATTCATACAAGTGGCTCTCTTTTCTCCAAAGGTCTCTTTAATTTTCCTGTAGGCACTATCTATCTAGTGCCTACAGGAAAATTAAAGAGACCTTTGGAGAAAAGAGAGCCACTTGTATGAATATCAAGAGCACAGATGAAAACCCAGTTCTAAGCAAAGAAGGGGAACTATCAGCTTAATAAGCCACAGCTGCAAAATACTAACACGAATTCTTTACAGACGAATGGAAAAACTAGTAGAAGCCAACCTCGGGGAAGATCAGTTTGGATTCCGTAGAAATGTTGGAACACGTGAGGCAATACTGACCTTACGACTTATCTTAGAAGAAAGATTAAGGAAAGGCAAACCTACGTTTCTAGCATTTGTAGACTTAGAGAAAGCTTTTGACAATGTTGACTGGAATACTCTCTTTCAAATTCTAAAGGTGGCAGGGGTAAAATACAGGGAGCGAAAGGCTATTTACAATTTGTACAGAAACCAGATGGCAGTTATAAGAGTCGAGGGACATGAAAGGGAAGCAGTGGTTGGGAAGGGAGTAAGACAGGGTTGTAGCCTCTCCCCGATGTTGTTCAATCTGTATATTGAGCAAGCAGTAAAGGAAACAAAAGAGAAATTCGGAGTAGGTATTAAAATTCATGGAGAAGAAATAAAAACTTTGAGGTTCGCCGATGACATTGTAATTCTGTCAGAGACAGCAAAGGACTTGGAAGAGCAGTTGAATGGAATGGACAGTGTCTTGAAAGGAGGATATAAGATGAACATCAACAAAAGCAAAACAAGGGTAATGGAATGTAGTCTAATTAAGTCGGGTGATGCTGAGGGAATTAGATTAGGAAATGAGGCACTTAAAGTAGTAAAGGAGTTTTGCTATTTGGGGAGCAAAATAACTGATGATGGTCGAAGTAGAGAAGATATAAAATGTAGGCTGGCAATGGCAAGGAAAGCGTTTCTGAAGAAGAGAAATTTGTTAACATCCAGTATAGATTTAAGTGTCAGGAAGTCATTTCTGAAAGTATTCGTATGGAGTGTAGCCATGTATGGAAGTGAAACATGGACGATAAATAGTTTGGACAAGAAGAGAATAGAAGCTTTCGAAATGTGGTGCTACAGAAGAATGCTGAAGATTAGATGGGTAGATCACGTAACTAATGAGGAAGTATTGAATAGGATTGGGGAGAAGAGAAGTTTGTGGCACAACTTGACCAGAAGAAGGGATCGGTTGGTGGGACATGTTCTGAGGCATCAGGGGATCACCAATTTAGTATTGGAGGGCAGCGTGGAGGGTAAAAATCGTAGAGGGAGACCAAGAGATGAATACACTAAGCAGATTCAGAAGGATGTAGGTTGCAGTAGGTACTGGGAGATGAAAAAGCTTGCACAGGATAGAGTAGCATGGAGAGCTGCATCAAACCAGTCTCAGGACTGAAGACCACAACAACAACAACAACTATCTATCTTGCCCCGAGTGAGATAGCCGGCCGGAGTGGCTGAGCGGTTAAAGGCGCTACAGTCTGGAACCGCACGACCACTACGGTAGCAGGTTCGAATCCTGCCTCGGGCATGGATGTGTGTGATGTCCTTAGGTTAGTTAGGTTTAAGTAGTTCTAAGTTCTAGGGGACTTATTACCACAGCAGTTGAGTCCCATAGTGCTCAGAGCCATTTGAACCTAGTGAGATAAGCCGCTACGTCCTTACATTTGTCCCCTAGCAATCCCTGCTTAGCCATTTTGCACTTCCTATAGATCTCATTTTTGGGACGTTTGTATTCCTTTTTGCCTGCTTCATTTACTACATTTTTATATTTTCTCCTTTCATCAATTAAATTCAATATTTCTTCTGTTACCCAAGGATTTCTACTAGCCCTCGTCTTTTTACCTACTTGATCCTCTGCTGCCTTCACTACGTCATCCCTCAGAGCTACCCGTTCTTCTTCTATTTCATTTCTTTCCCCCATTCCTGTCAATTGTTCCCTTATGATCTCCCTGAAACTCTGTACAACTTTTGGTTTAGTCCGTTTATCCAGGACCCATCTCCTCAAATTCCCACCTTTTAGCAGTTTCTTCAGTTTTTATCTACAGTTCTTAACCAATAGATTGTGGTCAGAGTCCACATCTGCCCCTGGAAATGTCTTACAATTTAAAACCTGGTTCCTAACTCTCTGTCTTACCATTATATAATCTATCTGATACCTTCTAGTATCTCCAGGATTCTTCCATTTATACAACCTTCTTTTATGATTCTTGAACCACGTATTAGCTATGATTAAGTTATGCTCTGTGCAAAATTCCACCAGACGGCTTCTTCTTTCATTTCTCATACACAATCTATATTCACCTATTATGTTTCATTGTCTCCCTTTTCCTACTCTCGAATTCCAGTCACCATGACTATTAAATTTTCGTCTCCCTTCACTACCTGAATAATTTCTTTGATCTCACCATACATTTCATCGATTTCTTCATCATCTGCAGAGGTAGTTGGCATATAAACTTGTACTACTGTAGTAGGCATGGGCTTCGTGTCTATCTTGGCCACAATAATGCGTTCACTACGCTGTTTGTAGTAGCTTATCCGCACTCCTATTTCTTTATTCATTATTAAACCTACTCCTACATATACCCTATCTCATTTTGTATTTAGAACCCTGTATTCACCTGACAAAAAGTCTTGTTCCTCCTGCCACCGAACTTCACTAATTCCCACTATACCTAACTTTCCTATCCATTTCCCTTTTTACATTTTCTAACCTATCTGCCCGATTAGGGGATCTGACATTCCACGATTCGATCCGTAGAACGCCATTTTTCTTTCTCCTGAAACGATGTGATAGTTAACATAATATAAAACAAATAAGATATTGGCGATATGTGGGGAGAAAAGCAACAAGCGAACTGCATTACTAAGAATTTTCTAACTTTTGTGTATGTACCCAGCATCGGCATGAAGTCAGCATCCCCGTCTAAGTCGATTATCGACACAGAACCCTATAAATATGCAAGCGTGGTACCTTGTTGTGTCATATGAAGCTAGAGTTGCGTGTCATTGTCACAGCCGTGCAACTGACCTTGCTCTGATTTGCCCTTCTATTTGTTTCCTCTTCCCATCAGGGAAATCATCAACCATGATGGGATGTAGGTGGTCCGCAGTAATGTTTCGTGTGCCTTCGAATGTTATCACAAGTGCTATGGAAGCCCAGTTCACTGTCCCTCGTTGCATAATACAGCCCCAATCGGTCCCTGTCCGTTGTTCGATACACTTTTCGAGCAGGCGTTCACATGGATGATGCCTTATTTGGATAAGACCATCCACTTGGTGTAACTAAACATTGATTCATTCAAAAAGACTAAATGCTTCCCCTGGTACAATGTTCAATCTAGATTATACTGTATTCACTGTAGTCGTAACTGATGATAAAGTGGGTTCGACATGGAAACACGTTGGGGCCGTCTGCAGTGGAGACCCACGGTCCACGCTTCGACCTCCATGTTCGGTAATGAGGCGTGGACGCCCAACGTCCGTCAATACTCGTCGTTTGATCAATTTTGCTGTCACTTTCCGTAGACGAGAACGATCGTGGCACGCAGATAGCTGACCAAATTTTTCATTTCCTAAATGCTCATTCCTAGGCAACTCCAGTTGGTCAAAGTCTGGTATGTCAATGTATTTCCTCATCTGCGGCGCGGATTGTTGCTACAATGGTCATCAGTGTATAACCTGATACGAACAGTGAGATTTCACAGACAGCGCATTCAGCGGTTGCCCTGAGAATTAAGATGACTAATGGCTCGCTCTTCACCTGACACCTAGCAGGTGTGAAATTCGCATTCGGGAAAAAGGAATTCAAATCCCTTCTAGTCATCCAGATGTAAATTTCCCGTGACTTCACTACCCAGATTAAGTCAAATAACAGGATGGTTACTTCTCGAAAGGAATGTCACCATCATTTCCCAGTGCGATCATAAACTCCATCTTCAGTTAGCTGCTCGTAGAAGGAACGTTAATTCCTTATCTTCCTTTCTTCTTCTACGGGATGAATATGGCACAGCTCGGTCGCATTACTGACATGATGGTATATAAACATCTACAGTAGTTATACCTCATGAAAAAAGCTATTTTCGACGTTATGTTAATACTGGCCTTACTTGAGTTAACCAGTTTTCGCGTCCGATCGTTATAACGTGATACTATCGCTGTCTAGTAGGTGGCACGATATTAAAAGAAATTGTTATCCACAGTGTTTGATCGGTGAGATGAAGACTAGGCTGAGAATGTGACACTGGTGGAGGCTGTTCATTAGTAATGGGGAAACCTTAAGCTCGCCAAATAATTTTCTGATGATCTGTTGGACTATTTAATGGACGAGCCACACATTTCACTAGCTCTCATTCTTCAACTATCCATAACGGGGTCAGCGGAAGACTATTAACCGAAGGAGCCCGGGTTCGAGTCCCGAAAGAGTCGGAGATTTTCTCCCTGGAGTACTGGGTGTTGCCTTGTTCTCATTATTGTTTCATAAACACTGACAAGCAAGTTACCTAATTGGCATCGCATAAATAGACTTGCTCTCGGCGGTAGGGACCGCCATACGACAGACAGAGATATATGCCATTCATAAAAGCTCAAACGTATCACTACACCATAAAACGGGAAACCATCACACACAGGATATATTGCTTGTAGAATAGGAGAGGTACTTGGCATAAGCACTTATGTATACATGAAATGTATTCGCAGCTGTGAATACGAACTACCATCATTTGTATCAGGGAATGATGACGATGAAAATTTGTGCCGGACAAGGACTCGAATCCGGATTTCCCGCTATTCCACGAATAGTCACCTTAACTGCACTGGCTACCCTAAACGACTCACGGCCACGCCCAAATTTCCATATGTCGTCGTTCCTGCGTCACAACCTGTACTCATACACACATTACGTATTTCCCTAACAGGGGAAGACATTTTAATTTAAATTCGCTGCATTGACGAGGCGAAGTATTTACAGTACCTGTGTTGTTAAGAAGAAAGATGTGATGTTCCTTGGGACATGCATGCATGTAAGTAAGTGTGATATTTTGAGTCTTTTACAGTACGGACCAATATTCTCTGTATACCCAAGATCATTTCGTTTTTCTAAATACCTAATACCGCAGAGTGGGAGGTGTGCCAGGTGTCTTTAGAATCTTCACATCCAATCGATGTACGTATGGATGGGACACGGAATAGTTTCAGTCGCGGTTTTGACACTTGTCTAGGACATATTAGGTCAAACATTTTGTATTGAGGCAGGAACTGCATATATTGCACCACAGATATATTTAAAGTGCAGGTCAGCCCCATACTCACGAAATGTGCGAAGGGGTCAATTGCGAATATAACGTATTGTCATCCTGCGGAAGATGATAATAAAGATGGTTTGCGTGTGCCTTCCTCCAGCGTGTCACGAAGTGTATGTTACGTGGATGACTGTGATGAGCGTTTTTACTGTTATGGTTGTGTTGGTGTTGTTATTTATGAAGGTCACATTGCTCTTCCTTTCGAATAACACTAGGGAATTCGTTGGGGACAGGGGGAACGCTATAGGCGTCGATCAACCCACCTTAAGACACTGATGTTATACAAAGGAAGAGAGATAGCACATTGTAACAACACCAACGCATCAACTGTGACAGCCGGCCGAAGTGGCCGTGCGGTTAAAGGAGCTGCAGTCTGGAACCGCAAGACCGCTACGGTCGCAGGTTCGAATCCTGCCTCGGGCATGGATGTTTGTGATGTCCTTAGGTTAGTTAGGTTTAACTAGTTCTACGTTCTAGGGGACTAATGACCTCAGCAGTTGAGTCCCATAGTGCTCAGAGCCATGTGAACCATTTTCAACTGTGACGCTTGAGGTTTATGTGTGTGGATTGTGATAGCTGCTCGGTGATGCGATTCACCTACACTGAATATTCCTCTCTTGTCTAGTTTTCTACGAGCAAAGCTGTGTTTGCTTGCCTTCACTTCCCTTCCGCGCGCCCTATTTTGGCGGTAGCAATACTGGATAGTTTGCGTTTCCGCATAGTGTCGTAAGCTGGAACGGCTCGTCGCGACCCCGGATGCAGCGACCGGCGCCGATTGGAGAAATGAGGCGGCGGAGCAACTGTGGCGCTGGGGAGACATCTGCATTTGCCCCCGAGATCCATCGGGACCGGGAAAGGGTACGGCCGCCTATCCGGGCCGCCGGCGCGGCGCACGGCGACACAAACCAATTTGGCGGACACTGGTTCGATCCGGACCGTTCCCGCGGGAGGCGTAAGTCACTTTTGAGTCGTTATTCCGTCGCAGGAAGTCTGCGAATTGGTTTCGGCTCTGCGCCGCGCGGAGACAAGGTTCGGCAGAGAGGCAGGCGTGGTTAGGGGCCCTCCCAGCCGGCCGTGTTTGTAACTTGGGAGGTATCGAATTCACTTTCAGTTGCCGTTATACGGCGATTCGATTGTCCTTTTCCTCGGACTCGACCTTTTAGCTGTCTGCGCCCGGGACGCTGGCAGCATTCTAAAGGAACCTGTATTCCTTAGAAAACAGGTGTGTTTCTGCACCGAAAGCCCTCCCGGAAGGAACGGCGAAGGTTTATCGTACATCTACAAATGTATTTGAAGTTTAAGGGCATAAAAACTGTCCACGACATGGATATGAAATCGTGATACCGTTAGAATGTATGATAGTAAAGTCTCCTCACATACTGAGGTATTCCTACTTCTCAGTCTCGTCCACAAACAAATTTGTTGAAGTCCGCTGTACTTCTTATTCGCAATTGCTTTGGCAACATTTCAAGCTTTGGGAAATCATTTCTTAATACAGCACTCGGTACTATCCCACCATTATCCTTAAAAAGTCCTGTTTCATGTATCGGAGTCTCTCATTTTTATACTTAATCACCATTACTTTCAGAAATTACGATAAACATATTCCCTTCCGTGTTTTACAACCTGAAAAAAATCTGGTTCAAATGGCTTGGTTCAAATGGCTCTGAGCACTATGCGACTTAACTTCTGAGGTCATCAGTCGCCTAGAACTTAGAACTAATTAAACCTAACTAACCTAAGACATCACACACTTCCATGCCCGAGGCAGGATTCGAACCTGCGACCGTAGCGGTCGCTCGGCTCCAGACTGTAGTGACCAGAACCGCACGGCCACTCCGGCCGGCGTTGCAAAAATCTGCAATACTTCACAAGTATCACTGCGGGTGATTATTAATTACAGCAGTTCCTTATTAATCTTTCTACGTAATACTACTTGTGCCGTATTTCGTGTTATCAGAATAACAACAAAACGAACAGTGGCGAAATCGAAGACAAAATCTGTGGAATTGATCACTTTTCAGTTTTTGTCTAGCTAAATTAGTTATCTGAGCATCATTCTTTCATCGTTTGCCAATAAAAAATGTAAGACAAAATTCAACGTAAATCCATCCGCACTGACAACCCAAATTTATGTTTATCTTCATTCAGTTCCGAGAACATAATAATTGTATTTTAAAGGAATCAAGCAGAATGTCCTATCCTGCAGCCATATTAGAAAACTTCCAGTGTGATCGCTCTACTGAGGCCAGTTGCCCTTGGAAGATATAGCAGTAACGTCTTCTCCGAAAGTGATTCATTCTCTGATGCTCATACGTCTTTCAACTTCTTCTTCAGATTGTGAGGACACATTGACACCTATGATATGAGGTGAGCTCCGGAAAGTCGAGTTCAAGGTAAACCGTCTTTCTAGAAAGTTCCGCAACTTCCACTGGCGTATAAGCGGCATCAGCGTAGTTACCACAGCGGCCGTTTCAACTAACAATTGTTAACAATAGTCGCGCTCTCGATCCGTCTTTTTGGTCACACAGTGTCAGATATCAGATAATGGACAAGAGGCTGTAGTGGTTAAGTGTTGCTGTTTCACAAATCGCAGGGCTGCAACATGTCTGTGTGGAGAGTTCTACACATTCTCCACAATGTTTCGGGTGATAGAAAAGTGCCTGCAAAGTTTGTGCGGCAGTACGAACCTACCACAAAACGACAAAGTGCATAAATTCACATGAGGGGCCTACGCTTTGACGACGTAAGTGACATTCAGACCAATGTGACGCGCGAGTTGAACACTATCCCAAACAAGGAGTTTTTGGCAGTTTCACAAGGTTTTATGGATGTTCCTGTTTAGTGAACTGTTAACACACGTATTTCTGAAACGGTTCTAAAGAAAGAGATTACAGATAAAAATATTCCGGTCGATAGCAGGGTCTTCCCGATTCTTCCGGAAACATCGGATTTCTGTTAGTTATGCTAACTAAGCAGGGATAACGGGCCCGTAGTCACCTACAGAGCAACATGGTACCTATAAAGAGACCCGACAAACTACTTTTCCTCTTGACATTCTTATTACAAAGAAACAGATTGACGTATGCTCTACAGGTTGCCAGCTCTACCGAATATCTGGTTCTGTACCCAGCAAATATATTCAAAGCTAGTTGAGCTATCGTAGTGATACACTAACATGCGTTTTTCGTGGCTGGATGATGCAGCTACCGGAGCGATTTGTTGTGTAAAGAACACACGTAAGAGCCATAAAAATTACTTTGTGAACCGAAAACCATTTGATTCTTCAACTCACATTCAACTCTTATGAAAATATACCCAACATTTTCGCAAGTACTAGTGCACAAAAACTAAAGAATTCGGAGGTGGCCAACCAACAGCTCTCGGTTCCTGCCATACATCTAGGTGCACAGCATTGGAGTACCTCCAGCGTAGCGGCTACCCTGATTGAAGTAAAGTCAGATTATCGCAGTGGTCCTGATAAAATAACCAACATATAAACAGAAATAGCATAATGTTCTGCAATGTGAAAAGTAACAAATTATCAAAAGAATTTGAAAAATCACTCAGCTGAAATATATTAACACAGTATGAACAACAAAGCAGCAGTGGATATGTAAATATCACGCACGAAGAGTGAAAGAGATAATATTCATTTTCCTCGATAGTGTAATAAAAAATCATATAGAATCTTTTTAAGCAGCTGAACTTCTCATGTGCTTATTTGAGCACGAGCTGAAACTCTAGTTCTGTACCCACTGTACCCGTTGTTGACTCTTTGTGGAAGATTGTTGTGCGATATCTCTGGATAGCTACTGAGACTAGAGGATAATGGAATCTTTCAGCTGTAAGAGGACTCACCATGTCAAAGGCAACAGCAGAATAATTCAAGATTCACCAAGTTCCTCACTTGTACGTGATTTGTTAAACAGGTAGCGTGCAGCCCACGCCATTGATTGGACTACAAGACTACATTTCTACTACGGCTATACCTTTTGCTGTTCATGTATTTCCACGCGATCATTCTTACGGTGGATATATGCTGAGTTGTCGGGCTCTCGGATGCTTATCTAAATGGAACAGTTTCTTCAGACTCTATTCAGTTCTGCTTCGTATTTATTACATAGAAGAAGCAGTGTGCCATGTAGTTACTTTCACTCAATTTAATTAAACGATAACTTCCTCAAAACAGAGAACTGACGACGTGGAACTAACTGTAGGGTATAAAATCACGTAACTGGAAGGCTAAACAAAAGGGTAGGTCATTCTGAGGCTACTGGAACAACATCATCAACAACTCGCATTCCAACAGAAAAGCTCATTCACCGCAAAAGACCCATTAACCCTTTCATGGCTGAAATTTATTTTATACACAGTTTAAAACTAAATGGTCCAAAACTGCCTTCCTTTTTGACAAGTAATACGCTCTCACTACCAAAAAAGTTTTAACTCACCAATATTGAAAAACAAGTGTGGCACGAACCTAACTAGAGCCATGTTATCATGTACACCAGTGTTTTTCGGAGTTAGTTTTATTTTTATTTTGCAGCGATGTTATCGGGATAGAAGTTATGGAAATGGCAAAACAAATCAGTACCAGAACACATTTTATCGCCTAACAACGAAAAACATGAAATATCGTACACAAGTCCTCAACATAACATTTGGAGATGGCTTTCACGTACCACACACCAATGTTTTCTACATTCTGTTAGGTTCTCTAGGGCATATCCTTTCCACTACATACAGTTTACATACAAACCAGTAGAATTACTCAGGTGTGTAGTAATGGTTCGAAACAATGTCTGTGATGTATTGGCACAATTAGTTAGTTCAGACATTCCTGGAATGGACAAGATGCAAATTTGATCAGATGTTCGTAAAACAGGTGCAATGTGCCACCTGTAAACACACGCCGCCGCGCTTGATCGCTTTCAGCCTTCTTTATATCCATCCTCTGGCCAGTAGGGTTTATTTCCAAGTTCCCAAAGCACCTACCCACATGGTAGCCTTAGACAGACATGAGATGAAGACGTCCCACTGCTCAAAACTACTTATTACTTTAGCGGGACATAACGTATCCCATCAGCCATGAAAGGTTAAAAGTAGGAGAGACGTCGTGAACAACACAACAGTCGTAGTTGCCTAGGGTGGTGCAGCAGGAGATTGATCTAGCTGCCGCGAGTTTGATTATTCCGTTTTCTGGCAAGGCATCTGAGGATGTGCGTTCGTTTATGAAGTACTTAGAAACTTCAGCTGTGATGAATGGTTGGTCTGATGAACAGTTGTTACATGTAGCCAAGATTAGATTTACGGGTGAAGCGAAGACGTATGTAAGGTGTTCTCAGGCATAAAGGAAGGCGGGACAGTTCAAGCAGTTGAAGGAGGGGCTTTTACAGAGGTACAAGAAGCAGAATAGCGCTCGATACTTCAGGGAGAGGTTGAGTACAGTGACGGAGAGAAAGGGGGAGACCAGCCGGCCGTTGCGACCGAGCGGTTCTAGGCGCTTCAGTCCGGAACCACGCTGCTTCTACGGTCACAGGTTCGAATCCTGCCTCGGGCATGGATGTGTGTGATGTCCTTAGGTTAGTTAGGTTTAAGACGTTCTAAGTCTAGGGGACTGATGACCTCAGATTTTAAGTCCCATAGTGCTTAGAGCCATTTGAACAGGGGGCGATGGTAGAGAAATTTGTGCACAGAATGAGAGAAATTAACGAATATACTAACGAGTTGGGTCAGAGCGGTGAAGCGAATGATGTTCTGTTGCAAGAGGCCGAGCAAAGGGCAACTGATGTATTTTTGATGGGGTTACCGGCGCATATGCCACGGAAAGTGCGTGAAGGGACTCCGAAACATTTGTATTTGGCCATTCAGCTGGAAGTCTAATGTTAAGAAATAGACGTGGCAATGGCGGTACGTGATAGACAAACAATGTTTACAGCGTGTGTAAAATGTTATGAGTGTGGTCTTACGGGGCATGTGCAGAGGCAATGTACCCAGTCACCGAGGAATAGTGGAAAGGGTGGAAATCAGTAGCGTGGAGGATGGAGAAGTGGAGTTAGCCGAGGCGAACAATCGTAAAACGACAGAGGGGGCCCAAGACCCACCTAAGGGAGCTCCCATTTAATTTCAATGACAAAAACACGTATTCAGAGGTGAAATGTTCAGTGGTAGGTCCATAGGAACTAAAAGGTTTAAGCTTTTGTTGGACACAGGGGCACAAGTGTCAGTGGATACTAAGAGTTTAAATGGACGAAGGAAGTTATACCCACCACGTTATAGGTTGCGAGGAGTGGGGAATAAGGAGATCACAACTTTGGGGTCAGGGGCAGTTGACTTTCGCATAAGGAAAGTCCGATTTGATACATGTATGGAGGTAGTACCACGGGTAAGCGAGGGCAACGACATGATCCTAGGACTAAATTTCTCGTGCCAACATCATACTAAAATTGACCTTGGACATCGAACTGAGGAACTTGGTGGAATGTTATTTCAGCTAGGGGAAACTGTTGTCAGTGAAGAGATGTCACGAGGGGCGTTCAACGTAATGAACAAACCAACTGAGCCGCGTACATTGGCATTAAGGCCTAATTCGCATGAGTGTGTGTCTAGTGCCACCGGCAAGTCGCTTTGGGTAAGTGTGGAGTAAAATTTACTTGTGGGTACGGTATGTGTTATTGAGCCATTGGAGGATAATGAATTTCTGGATCCGTAAGGTTGTTTTGTGAAACGTAGTACTGTACACGTACAAAAGGGAAACGACGGGCGAGTAGTCCCCGTGAACGTGGATAATTTTAGCGCTGTAGATGCAAATTTGGCAAAAGGAATTTAATCAGCGAATTCGGATGTACCAGATGACGATGAATGGTGTTCGAGAGGTAGGCGTAGCGATCAACCACTAACTGCCGATAGAACTGCATTGCGTAACAAATTTAAGCGTTTGAAAGGAGGAGAAAAAGAGCATATGGAAGAAATGTTGTGGGAATTTAAGGATTTGTTTTTTCCGCGACGGCCGTTACCAGCAACTCCATTAGTTCAACATAGGATACCAATAGGGAACGAAGCACCTGTTTACCGTAAACCACACACAACACCGAGGTATTTGTAACCGATTGTGGAGGCTTTCATTGATCACCAGCTTGCGGACGGTATTATAGAGCATAGTAATAGTTGCTGGGGATCGGGCATTGTCGTTGTGCCTAAATAATCTATGGATGGAACTAAGAAATACAGGTTCTGTTCTGACTACCGATGCATTAGTAATAAGACGGTAACGGACGGATACTCAATTCCAAACATCCAGTCGGACGAGGCCATTGATCCATGGTCAAATCACTACGGTTCCGTGCCCCCTGCAACTATAATTGACCTTGTCGTTGGGTCAACATAGGAAATAGGGGTCGTCTGCTACAGAGCCCGATGTTCAACAATTTGCATTGAACAGTATGCTCCAAATCAGTCGTGCCTGCTCCTCCATTATACTTGCCACAGATCACCGCCTATCTTGTTTTACAGAGCAATGGTTCAACCTCTATATACTTTGATGAGTCGTAATCGTCCAACACCTTGTTGCCTACCCGTCGTTTCCTCGTTCTTTAACTACTTTCCATAAACGTTCACAACACTGGTATGTTATATTCTGTTGAGCAGTTACTGGATCATGTAAATTGATCATAGCACGACATGACCGCCTTGTCTGCGTTTCCAGTTGGCTAGGTCGACGATATTGACACAAGGCTGGAGCACTGCAACAGATAGCGATCTGTCCACGTTAATAATCATCGCAATCTGTTGAGTTCCGGAAGGGTGGCATGCATAGCACTCGGTAACCTTCATTCATCATGAATCCACAAACGTCTCAGGCAAGCATCGTTACACAAAGAGTCAGAATTCTGTCCTCCTTAAAATTAATAGACGTACCATACCTCAGCAGGTTACTGTGCGCCCATGTACGGATTCTTCGAAATGGGAGGTGCAACACCGCTTCCCTGGGCTCCAGGTCATCTATCGAACATTTGTGGAGTATGTCTGGTCGTTAACCCGTACTTCACGGCCTTTCAGGGAGCTATATTGATGTTTATTGAACTTGCATAGAAAACCACATAGAGAGAAAAGCCGAACAGCAAATATAGAACCTGTCTGCAAGCACGAAACGCCGTTCAGAGATCTGGCTGCATCACGTGGGAGCTTCACGTAGAATTGAGTCTATAAAGACATAGACTGTGTACAGTTTTATGTATCGTTTTCTCATTTTTGTGTACCTAATCTGTGCCATGAATTTCATTTTCGCACGAGTATACATTTTGACGTTGCAAATACAGTATCAAAGCGCCTGCGTATTTATGGTAACTACTGTTTGCTACACACGAGATCGCTGTATAGACTGAAAGTTATGAGAGGTCACCACCAAAATTTGGAGCCACTTTGTGAGCACTTCTTCCGATAGCTGTTGAATGGTACGCGGCAGAGAATTCTGACTAAAATATGACGATCTAGTAGGTCCTACCAGTTATTATTATTACTCATATTATTATTATTATTATTGTTATTATTATTATTATTGAGCATTCGTTATAAAGATAAAATTGTTTTACTCAGTTTATCAAAAATTACATAAATGTAAAACTATTTATACTATATAAACATTCAACACCACGGACTTCACGTTAATGTTAGAAGACTCAATCCGGTGGAGCGCCTCGTTGGATACTTCATGTAGACTCTTGATAATACCACGGGAAAGTCTGTTGCCACTTGTTTCCATTCAGTTTCATTGTCTGAATATTACCAGAGTCTCACGTACTGTCGGTACCAAAGCGCAAATTGTTCGTGCTGTATTTGCACCTACTTTCTCCAATCCGAAAACCATTGAACTGTAACCACACCTACCTGGGATGATGATAGCTGAAAGTTAATCTGCGTGGCTGTCAATAAATTCGTTGCTCCTGGTTTTCGTGGGGCACCACCCTCGTTTCCACTCGGCGTCCTGCGTGAATCCAGAGATGAGCTGATGAGCTCCGTCTCCATGTGCTGATCTTTTGGCACTGAGACATTTCTTTGGCAGCGAGAGTATCTCTTTGTGAAGAGGAATAGGTTTATTTTTAAAAACTTGCTGACAAAGAATGTCCAGAGCTGACTTTCGGAGGAGATGAGCTGGACAGATGTTCCTAGTATCGGTAGCCGGATCTGACCTAGCCTGTAATTGTTCTCATTGCTGCATTTTAAGGAATGTCGACTTTCTTCACGTAATCACTGCGGAGACTAACTGATGAGCAATATTGTACTTTATAGTATATCAAAGATAGCCCGCCCGGTTGGCCGTGCGGTCTAACGCACGGCTTTCCGGGCGAGAAGGAACGCCTGGTCCCCGGCAAGAATCCGCGCGGCGGATTTATGTCGAGGTCCGGTGAACCTGTCAGACTGTGGATGGTTTTTAGGCGGTTTTCCATCTGCCTTGGCGATTGCGGGCTGGTTCCCCTTATTCCGCCTCAATTACACTATGTCGGCCATTGCTGCGGAAACAAGTTCTCCACGTACGCGTACACCACCATTACTCTACCACGCAAACATAGGGGTTACACTCGTCTGGTGTTAGACGATCCCTAGGGGGGTGGGGGGTGGGAGGGGGTCCACCGTGGGCCGAACCGCAGAATAACCCTGGGTTCGGTGTGGGGCGGCGGAGGTGTGAAGTGGACTGCGGTAGTCGTCGTGGGGTTGTGGACCACTGCGGCTGCGGCGGGGACGGAGCCTCTCCGCCGTTTCTAGGTTCCCGGTTAACATACAATACAATACATACAAAATCAAAGATAGGGACGATCTGCAGAGAACTGATGTATTTTTTCCCTATGCACGGCCTGACAGTTTCCTCGCCAGAAGTTTCTAACTTCTTATTTGTGATAGAATGGTCTTTGTGGTACGTAAGCGTTCTGTCTAATGTGAGACCAAAATATTATGGCTTATCGTTGAATTTGACTATTCCAAGAGGACAAAACCGTTGGCTGATACTTTACTGATGCTAGATGATGAGAGAGGTGAAAAGACATACTTCTGTTTCAGAAAACTTAGGTCTAAGTCTCCATGTCTTAATACATTAATAAAGTTTAGTGAGGCCGTTTGTTAGGTGTCCTTCACAATCAGTAAGATTTTCTCTGTGATATAAAATTTCAACGTCGTCTTCTCACTGGATTTTCCGACAGATGACGTTCTGCATATCTACCGCGTGGAGATTGAATAACAGGAGAGGAAATACAGACCCTTGAAGCAAACCATTACTGAGTACATGTCATCTGCTCTTTCTTTCAGCAGGCCGGAGTGGCCGAGCGGTTCAAGGAGCAACAGCCTGGAACAGAGCGACCGCTACAGTCGCAGGTTCGAATCCTGCGTCGGGCATGGATGTGTGTAATGTCCTTAGGTTTGTTAGGTTTAATTAGTATCGAGTTCTGGGGGACTGATGACCTCAGAAGTTAAGTCCCATAGTGCTCAGAGCCATTTGAACCATTTTTTATTTCTTTCACCTTGGTGTTCTTTAAAGCGCCAATGGCTCAACATGTTGCTTAAGAGGTTACCTAAAGACACTTCACAATCCACAGTTAAGTGCGCGTCAGACGGTATTTGTACCACCAGTATTATAGTAAGGGTAAAACGACTGTATGTACGCCTCCGTATGAGCCCTAACTTATGTTGTGTTCACGGTCCTTATGCGAAATATACGTTGGAGGCAGTAGAATCGTTCTGCAGTCAGCCGCAAATGCCGATTTTCTAAATTATCGCCAACTTTCACGACAAGAAACTGTCTTCCCTTCAGGGATTCCCATGTAAGTTCACTCGCTTATTGGTCGAACCAACCCAAAATAAATCCAGTAGCACTCTTCTGAATTGCTCAGACGTCTCCCTTCCACACGACCTTCTATGGATCGACCGGTACTCTAGAACTGGTCGCGATTGTTTCCTACATGCGGTTTATTTAACAGACGACCCACACTTTATTAGAATTCTCCAACTAAGCCGAAGTCATCACCATTAATTTACACTTTCTACATTTAAAACTAGCCACCTTTGTCAAATCCATCCACTGCTGCTGGACGTGACACTACATTTGGTTCATATACCACCAGAGTTTCAAGGTGAATCTGTGTCTCATACAGGCGCTTTTTTTCAGAAGTATCATACCGTTCCTCGCACTTCTACTTTGAGACTGCTCCCAATTCCCGCGCCATTTCAGTCGCACCCTGTGGTACACCTTATAACCGTACAACAGCAGAACTTTGTCTGAAGAAATCTGGCAACTTCTACTCTCCTCTAACACTGTTCCATTCTAGTTGTGCCGTGGCCTTAGCGTGAAAAGACATGTGTAACTTACTTTCTGAAGTCCCTAGGTACCTGGGAAACAATTTGCTGTGCCCTGGCCTTCATTAATAAGAGGATTGGAATTTTCATAGTTACAATTACTTAAATGCATGTCATAAAAATAGGTACATACTTCAAAGATGTCGTGTCCTTCAAAGTAGTCATAAGTATTGTCAGCTGTCATCGTTGTGTCGATAGTTCGAGTGGAGCGGTCTGAGGTCCGCCGAATATCTGTAACAGTTCTGAAGCAAATGTTATGAAGTGAGTCCTTCAATTTTGGAATCAAGCTGAAGTCACAAGATCTTAAGTTCGGGAAGGGTGGTGGTTTGTGTAGTACTTTCCAGACCCATCATTCGGACGTATCAATCACAGCATGAGCCATATACGTCCTGCAACCGAGCATGGTCCTTAAAAAGCATGGGCGGGTCCTGAAGAAAGTGTAACCGCTTCTTTCTCTATGCTGGTCACAGGCTGTGTTCTAGAAATGAACAGCATAGAGAGAGAGGCGGCGGCACCTTCTACATGTCCCGCAGATCATTTTGCTGGACAGTGCTCGGAAGCATACGGTTCAAGTTCTGACTGATGTATTCGATCTGTGGGACCGGGAAGTGGCATACCACCCAAAACCCAAAGTTCCCGTTTGATGGCATTCCTGTAGCGTATATGTAACGTAACGCGACTCCAAAGCGGGTGTATAAGCACCAACATCTTGGCAAGGGATTACACTGAGGTGACAGAACATATGGGATAGCGATACGCACATATACAGATGGCGGTAGTACGGTTTACACAATGTACAAAAGGGTAGTCCATTTGCGGACCTGTCATTTGCACTCGGGTAATTTATGTGAAAAAGTTTCCGAAGTTATTACTGCGTCACGACGGGAATTGAAAGCGATATAGTAGTTTGAGCTAGACCCATGTGGCATTTCATCTCGTAAATTGTTAGTGCATTCAATTTTCCGAGATCCACGGTGGTAAGAGTGTGCCGCGAATAACAAATTTCAAGCATTAGCTCTCACCACTGACAACGCAGTGGCTGACGACCTTAACGTACAACCGAGAGCTGCGTCCTTTGCGTAGAATTGTCAGTGCTAACAGCCAAGCAACACTGAGTGAAATAGTCGGAGAAATCAATGTGCGGCTTACGACGAACGTATCCTGTATGACAGAGCGGCGAAATTTGCAGTTAATGTGTTATGGCAGCAGACTACCGACGCGAGTACCTTCGCTGACAGCACAACATTGCCTGCAGTGCCTCTACTGGGTTCGTGACCATATCAGTTGGACCCTATACGACTGAAATATAGTGGCCTGGTCTGGTGAGTCCCGATTTCAGTTTTTAAGTGCTGATGGTAAGGTTCGAGTGTGGCGCAGGCCCCACGAAGCCATGGACCCAAGTTGTTAAAAAGACTGCGAGCTGGTGGCGGCTTCATAATGGTGTGGGCTGTGTTTAAATGGAATGTACTGGTTCCTCTGAAGCGATCATATACTATAAATGGCTATGGTCGGCTACTTGGAAACAGTTTGCCGTCATTCATGGACTTAATGTTCCCAAACAACGACTGAACTTCTGTGGATGACAATGCCCCTTTAACCGGTCCACAGTATTTAGCGATCGGTTTGATGAACATTCTGGACAATTCGAGGGAACGATTTGGCCACTCATATCACCCGACATGAATCCTATCGAACATTTATCGAACATAACCGAGAGGTCAGTTCGTGCAACAGATCCTGCGCTGGCTACACATCCACGATTGTGGGCAGCTACAGAGGCAGCATAGCTCACTATTTCTGCTGGGAACTTCCAACAACTTGTTGAGTCCATGCCAAGTCGAACTGCTGGACTAAGCCGGTGAAAAGGAGGAACGACATGACAGTAGGAGGTATCCTACGAATTTTGTCTCATAAGTGTATTGTGACAGTGGTCCTTTCCGACGTGCATGCGGTAAATGCAGGAACGTGAAGTTTGACAAAGTTATTACTAAATGCGTCCATACAGGACCAACGCACTGTTGTTTTTTTCTTGGCTGCCGGAGGCCAGACACCGTTAGATATTCATCGGAGAATGAAGAATATGTATGGGGCAGCATGTCTGTCGAAAATCACCAATGTGGAGTAGTGCGACAAGTTCATGATAACACACGTCTTCATATCGCAAATGTCGTAACGCAGAAGTAACACCAACTCAAGCTGGAGACACTTGAGCATGTAAACTATAGTCCTCATCGCTCCACGTGCGATTGTAACACTTTTGGGCCCTTAGAAAAGGGCTCGAACGGGCGACGAATCCTATCGGATGAGGATGTGTAACAGACAGTTACGGACTTCTTCATTCAGCAGGATGCAGTGTTTTACCAATGCGGTATCTTCAGCATAGTGCATCGGTGCGATGATCGCCTCTATGCCCCCGCCTTACCGATTCCGGAATGTACGGCATTCGAACGGAAAGTTACCGATCGCCCCTTATATAAACAAATGACAAAGCTAAGAAAGGGTATCGTACAACTTCTACATTGCTGGCAATGGGGTATACTCAATTCTGATGATTGCTTTAAAGGACAGTAAAACTTTGAAACGTGTATGTGTGTGAAATCTTGTGGGACTTAACTGCTAAGGTCATCAGTCCCTAAGCTTACACGTTACTTAACCTAAATTATCCTAAGGACAAACACACACGCCCTTGCCCGAGGGAGGACTTGAACCTCCACCGGGACCAGCCGCACAGTCCATGACTGCAGCGCCACAGACCGCTCGGCTAATCCCGCGTGGCGAAACGTGTTTGTATCTTGTATAAGTTGTAAATAAGCATTTGCCACTCTTAAAATTCCAAACCTCGTAGTCGGCAGTGCGGCACTGTGTCAAATGCTTTCTGGAAATCTAGGGGTATGGAGCTTGCTTTTTGCCCCTCATCCATGGTTCGCAGAATGTCGTGCAGCAAAAGGGGAACCTTAGTTTCGGACGACCGATGCTTTCTAAATCCTTGCTATTCTGTGGACAGAAGCTATTTCTGTCTCTAGGAGGCGAGAGATTCGCTATAAATATTAGATAATGCCGAAGAGTACTCTCCCGAATTGGAATTCCACTCGGACCTGATGATTTATTGCTTTTCAGTTCTTTCAGCTACTTATCAACGCCAGACTTGCCTGTTTCTATAGCTTCGATTCGGGAGGTTGTCCTGAAATGGCAAAGACCTAACCTAAATTACATTCTCCGACAACTTTCTGAATGCTTTATGCTGTTGACAAATATTTTTATCGGTAAGCGGAACCACACTAATAATTCTGGCTGGAATGAGAATTATATTAATAGTATTTTCGTCGTCCTCCTAATAGATATAACTGTCGTTATGACCAGGCCAAGAGTCCAAAAAAAGTAATGCATTATTCCCTGCAAATGGTAAGAAGACAATTCCGATGTAACCCGGAAAATCTCACCCAACGTTTTTCCACATTTTGCTACGTCGATTATAAGATTTTTGCAAGTAAACAGCCCTTTTTTAATTTTTGCCACTAATTCTCCATGATGTTGCTGAATCCAGATATAAAGCTGGAGAAACAGTAATCGACAGGTATCTATCACTGACATTGCTGTATATGGATGTGTCACAGCATTATTCGACTGCCCACGCGGTTCTGTCTTTTATTCGCTCGAAGTGTTAAAGTGCGGTGGTGCGGTTGGCACAAACCGGACTGATTGGCCTTATGCGCATCATTTTAGGCGATAAAAATACGGTTCGTCTTCACGTCAGCTACGAATTTTTCTATAGTATTTCCTATTAATATAATCTCCTTCACATGTTTACTTGAGGTAAACTATGTAATTTTTCCACTTCCTTTCCCGTATAATTTCTTGAACCTCTTTATCGAGATGGAAGAACCGTGGAAATCAGTAATGTTCATCTCACTTGCAATTCAGAACTCTCACTCTCGAAGATCAGCCTCGGTGAAGGTGCAGTGACTCTCACGAACAGGTCTAAATCTTTGGAATAGTCTTTCTTTCACACTTTCGCGAGTTTCCTTTTGACGTATGTTTCGCAACTCGTGTAAATCTTTCTTCCATTTACACAATTCAGATTATACGAAATATTTATGTATAAGAGTTTCATCCCTCTTTTGTTTAACTATAAAATTTATAGCTTTTTCCTTCTCACTGGAAGTTATTACTACACTTGTTTTCTTTGGACTTCGAAGGTACTCTATTTTTGCTCTGGACATTAATTGCACAACAACCACCGTTCGAATCACAATTCACGGAATCGCCCGAGTTCTTTTCTGTTTCCTCTAATATTTCTCCAATAGCTAACGAAATGTCGACATCATTCAAATGAATGTCCCCGAAATTACCTAACAAACAGCACGTACGTACGTCTTCAGGAGAAAAATGAGATTTCGATTGCCTACCACGTTCTTCATATTTCATCTTTGCGAGGTTGAGAAATTTAATTGGGTTCAACATTAATGTGAAATTCTGGAACCAGAACAAAGACAGGTGCTATTAGTAGACATACAAGAAGAAATCACAAAGGATATTATTTCAATTGTGTCACCATAGTTAATACTTAGCGTTACCGCAAAGATAATTGCTAATTATCGCGGTTATTAAATGAGTAGCAGATTCAAGTGAATAATAACTGTGAACAACTGTGTCACAAAAAATATGGGCGGAAAGTGAAATTCGCTTTACAGATTGCGATCGCTTTGTGTCATGTTATCGGTTTACCAAAGCGCCATCAATCAAGAACATATATTCCCCCACCCCCGTGTCGCGCATTCGCTGTCTGCTACGGCAACGGCAGCAGAATGTATTTCTCCAGTCACCTGGTGAGCTACGAATTTCGCTAGTTCCAATTTTTTAAATTCTTGCGGTATGTTTTCGCAGGTAAAATCTCGACACTGTGCTCCTTTTGGGGGGGTTTTCCTTTCTACAAAGACTTAGGGCAAGTTTCGACATATCGCATCGGACAGTTCCCCTGTTAGGTCAGTCTTTCCAAATGTTTGTAAGCTTGACTATAGATTTGGGCAATAGCTGCTAAAAATAACTTAGCCACATTGACTACCCAAACATCGACTCAAATCAAACGTTTACACTCCACACAGTAGAAGAAAACACAAATGGACTCCCACCAACAGTTGACATCGAGCCATCTCCTGGCGCTGTCAGAGTGGACTGTTCCTGGAAACACTAAATGGTTGTACACTTGTAAGTAGGCTGTTATTGTAATTGTGAAAAAAAAATTTTAACAAATATGTATCGGCCAGGGCCCAAAAAAATTTGTAAAATTTTTTGTGGGGAGCATGGGGGCTATGTAAGTAGGCTGTTTAGGTTTTTTTATTGGTAACGCCACCTCTGTATGAAAATCACTGGCTGTGCTGTGTGCAGTCTGTGGCTGCTTTGCATTGTTGTAATACTCGCCATTGTAGTGTTCGGCAGCTGGCTGTGAACAGCGCGTAGCGTTGCGCAGTTGGAGGTGAGCCGCCAGCAGTGGTGGATGTGGGGAGAGAGATGGCGGAGTTTTGTAATTTGTCATGAACTGCTATATTTATATATGATGATATCAAGGTAAATACATTGTTTGTTCTCTACTAATATCTTTCATTTGCTAACTATCCCTATCAGTAGTTAGTGCCTTCCATAGTTTGAATCTTTTATTTAGCTGGCAGTAGTGGCGCTCGCTGCATTGCAGTAGCTTGAGCAGCGAAGATTTTGTGAGGTAAGTGATTTGTGAAAGGTATAGTTTAATGTCAGTCAGGGCCATTCTTTTGTAGGTATTTTTGAAAGTCAGATTGCGTTGCGCTAAAAAAAATATTGTGTATCAGTTTAAGGACAGTCATGTAGAATTGTTCAATGGGGACGTTTCACACTGAAGAGCCAAAGAAACTGGTACACTTTCCTAATAACGTGTAAAGCCCCCGCGAGCACGCAGAATTGCGGCCACTCGCCATGACATGGAGTCGACTAATGTCTGAAGTAATGCTAGAGATTATTAATACCGTGACTTCTTCAGGGCTGTCCATAAATCCGTAAGAGTACGAAGGGGTGGAAATCTCTTCTGAAAAGCACGTAGCAAGGTATCCGATATATGCTCAATAATGTTCATCTCTTGGGAGTTGGGGAGTTCGGTGAGCAGCAGAATTCATAAACTCAGAAGAGTGTTCCTGAAGCCACTCTGTAGCAACCCTGGACGTGTAGGGTGTCGCATTGTCCTGCTGGAATTGCCCAAGTCCGTCGGAATGCGCAATGGACATGAATGGATGCAAGTGATCAGACAGGATGCTTACGTACGTGTCACCAGTCAGAGTAGTATCTAGACGTATCAGTGGTCTCTTATTACTCCAACTGCACACGACCCATACAAATATAGAGCCTCCACCAGCTTGAAGACTCCCCTGCTGACATGCAGGGTCCATGGATTCATGGCGTAGTCTCCAGACCCGTACACGTCCATCCGCTCGATAAACTCTGAAACGAGATTCGTCCGTACAGGTAACATGTTTCCAGTCATCAACAGTCGAATTTCAGTGCTGACGGACCCAGGTAAGGCGTAAAGCTCTGTGTCATGCAGTTAGCAAGGGTACAAAAGTGGGTCTTCGGCTCTGAGAGCCCATATCGATGATGTTGTTGAGTACGCATGCCTACACCAGTTTCTTTCGTGCTTCATTTATAACTCTATCACTAGTATACAATGAGGTTGCTCAATAGAGCTTCCCCGACATTAGAGATTTCACTGAAGACAAGTGAAACTTGGCAAGTTGACTGAACGAGTGTAGCGCAGCAGTTAAAATACGATCTGTGTCAATGGGCCGTATTACAGAATACAGTTATGCTCAAAATATAGCAACAGTACCTTGAGGAGGAGAGGAGGATATTAGTGTTTAACGTCCCGTCGACAACGAGGTCATTAGAGACGGAGCGCAAGCTCTGGTTAGGGAAGGACAGGGAAGGAAATCGGCCGTGCCCTTTCAAAGGAACCATCCCGGCATTTGCCTGAAAGGATTTAGGAAAATCACGGAAAACCTAAATCAGGATGGCCGGAGACGGGATTGAACCGTCGTCCTCCCGAATGCGAGTCCAGTGTGCTAACCACTGCGCCACCTCGCTCGGTCAACAGTACCTTGAATATAAGAGGCCCAGACGAAGACTTATGTCAACTCTAACCCCAGCAGTGCGCCAAGAGATACTGATATACAACCAGCACACCAAAACAATGAATCAAACTTCCAGACTAGTGACACAAAGATTATGCAGGAAACTTATGATACAACTACGTGTTAAATGTATGTAAAAGTAGTTACTTTTCTATCCAGTGGTTTCCAAACTTCAAGTACGTCTGTAACAGACAGCCTCAATATAGGTATGTCGAATAACAAGTTGATGAATGTTTGTGAAACCATAAGCATGTGAGAAAGAAGCGTGTAACACACAAGAAAATGACGAACAAGAGTGTGACGCTTTTAATTAAGTAACTAGGACAAAGAAAATACAATATGTTCGTATTTTACCGTTATAAACTTCCAGGACTTGTAGAGGAGAGTAAGTAGAAAATATTCTGAATCTGAACGAATATCGCGAAACGAACCGTTTCCATGCTGCAGCCATTTGAACATATGTTGGTAACGCGACCACGTTTACAAGTAATTGATTAGGCGTGATGCAGTACATCACTTGATTTAGTGTATTCCCTTTTTAGTAGTCAAAGACAATGCTCGTGTACTCGTTGACGGGTACTCTTAAACGTGATGCAGTACGACTCCTTCCAATTCAGGTGTGCGGCGTGTTCTTGGAACACCGTAGTCACACCTGCTCACGGTGAAAGCCTCCTTCCCCGAAGCAGTGGCGTAATTATGGCGAAAATAGTATGCGATCGAGTCGTATGTTGTGGAGAGTTATCTCGATCAAGGCGACGAGCAGCTCTTCCATCATGGTGAGCTTCGGTATTCAGAAAGCTCATCTCCGAGTATCCTGCAAACATGTACGCAACCATGTTGGTCTAACACTCACAGACACTTGAATGAGGCTCGAGTAAGGTCAGAGAGGCAGGGCAGACTCGAAATGACATCAGCCGATCCGATGTAACCCCCCCCCTCCCCTCCATGACTACCCTGTGGCATATCCACATAATAAAAAATGAAAACGGCTGTAGCACGGAAGCGGTACATTTACGAACAAGGGGTCAGCCCCCGTTAGCTGAGTGTTCAGCGCGGCGGAATGCCACGCCAAGGGGTTCGGGTTCGATTCCCGGCTGGGGCAGGAGATTTTCTCCGCTCAGGGACTGTGTGTTGTGTTGTCATCATCATTTCATCCCCATCCCCGACGCCCAAGTCGCCCAATGTGGCGTCGAATGCAATAAGTACTTGCGCTCGGCGGCCAACCTTCCCCGAATGGAGGACTCCCGGCCCGCAATGCCGTACGCTCATTTCCATTTCCGAATGGTTGGTTGATTTGGGGGATGGGAGGTCATCGGTCCCATCCGATTAGGGAGGGATTGGAAAATAAGTCGGCCGTTTCCTTTCAAAGGTACCTTTCCACCATTTGCCTGAAGTGATTTAGGGAAATAACGGAAAACCCAAATTAGGATGGCCGGATGCAGGATTGAACCATCGTCCTCGCGAATGCGAGTCCAGTATTGTAACCACTGCGCTGCCTCACTCGGTGAACTTCAGTTCCTATTCAAAACATTATTTACTCACTCCTCTCTTCAAGTCCTAGAAGTCTGTAACGGGAATTCCCGAACACCCTGTGCAATAACAAGCTCACAGAGTACTGTAGCGATAAACAGCACAATTGTAAAGGAAATAACACAGCGGATGTACGAACAAGATACAAGATTAAAACGCAATTATGTATACACACACACCACATAAGAGCCAACCCGAAACACAGATTTCCAACAGGAATATGGGAAACTGGAAACTAAAATGAAGTAGTCCGGAGCATAGAGACGTATTTCAGACCACGCGCATTCTTGAGCAGCCAGCCCCACCAAAGGGAGACTCAATGTTTCCCGACGACAGAGGAAACAGAAACGAAACAATTATTGTGAGCCAGTCCCTGTTACTAGGATTTGAAATGAACGTTCTTTTGTGGCCAGTCTCTCGCTTAACCGTCCTGGCGGCTACATCTGAGTTCACATGTTATCTTTTCAAAACGTTTCCTCCAGGTGCCTTGCAAAATACAGTTTTAGGGCAGAAAGGATGCCAGAAGTCACCTGCTGTGCTGGGATGTGGCGTGGTGAATTCTGAATCTCCCACTCGCTCTGGTGGACATATTTCAGCTATAAACACCTTTACGTTTCATACTGGTCCTTTTAAGTAAACTTCTGTATTGCGTGAGCCAGCTAGAAAGAACTCTTCAAGGCAGGAAACAATAGATCCCCGCTCACTGTAATTAAAGAATGGGAAGAGAAGAAGCAACTAGTGTCACTGTGGTATACTGTCTGCAGTGATGATGCAGCGTTAAAGTTCAATGGCTATTGGAAAGTGCATATTACATTGCGAAAGATACTGAGTGACAATTTGGGGATAAACTGCCACACATCAGAACCAATCGTAAATGTTATAGACTGGGACGAGCGCAATGACGTAGTCGTAGCCTATGCTGACAATCTGTAGGTAGTGTTAGCAGCAGTCACAAGGCTGGCGTCAGGGAGCATATAACATTAGTGTCATACAGACAAATTAACAGTCGTGGCAGACAACTTATATACCAATAAAAAGTACACTACAAAAACATCCAGCGATACAAATAAACAGCACAACCATCAAAAAGGTACGAGGACACGGCACTTGAGGGTACATACTAATGAGAAATATGTCTTCAGCCAGCCCATACAACTGCCTACAAAACACAGATTAGCAGGTTTAAATCACACAATGCGGACCACCATCCACGCACATCAGAGCATACCATTGCGCTCTTATTGAAGCAGGAATATGTACAGCGGCAAGTGTGTGGGCGCATAGAATCGTCATAAATCAGGATAAATGCGAGGCACGGACAATAGAGTGTGCTGTTGAACCTGTCAGGGGCTTTTTGTATCACCGGTGTTCTGCATCGGGAAGCGATTACGGACTCAAGTTGCCAATCTGAACCCGTGGCCTCGTTCATCTGCTAACTGGGCACAGTCCTCACCCAGTGCATTTGCAGTGTGTTTCGCTTGCTGGCAGCTGCGATTGCCAATGTGGGCAAGTAGCTCTGTGCTGAGAACGGTAAAGGTAGTTACACAGAAATACAGTGGAAATTACCACAGAAACATTAAAGAAACACCCAGAGATTCATAAAAATGGGAACTATTATATACACAGATGAAATCTCCAGAACTGCACATACTAGTTACATTAAAGAAACACCCAGGGTTTCAGAAAAATGGGAACTATTAAATACACAGATAAAATCTCCAGAACTGCACACACTAGCTATAAACAAATGAAACTAAATCGACATCGAGTTAGATG
The DNA here is from genome assembly GCF_023864345.2 of Schistocerca serialis cubense. Classification (NCBI taxonomy): domain Eukaryota; kingdom Metazoa; phylum Arthropoda; class Insecta; order Orthoptera; family Acrididae; genus Schistocerca; species Schistocerca serialis. The sequence continues at coordinate 594,956,698 of NC_064640.1, read as the reverse complement.
ACATCGAGACAAAGGGGTTAGTTCAGATGAAGAATGCAGCGCACCGGACTCCTCTGATACCAACACCAATGGCGACACAAACGAAGAATAACATCTAACTAGCGTATAACGACATGCAGCACACAAATAAAATAGATCACAAACATGTTAATAGTGTAAGTTCGTGGTCGGTAATTGTACCAAGTGCCATATAAAAGTGTAGTTAGTTAGACTGTAATTAGAGTGAATAATTAAATACAAATGCAACACAATCAATTTAACCACTTAACACCAATATAATGACGGGACAAAAGTAACACTTACCACTTATAATTAACGACTCCAAATATAGAAATAGGACGGGGTTGCTAAAAGGTAAAGCCTCCCAATTACGTCTGAACTCTTCAAGCTTTTTAAATAAAACAAACTTCATTAACATTCCAAATCTTTAGTCTTCATGTCTACATATTTATTTCTCAACATAGTTCAAATGGCTCTGAGCACTATGGGACTTAACATCTATGGTCATCAGACCCCTAGAACTTAGAACTACTTAAACCTAACTAACCTAAGGACATCACACACATCCACGCCCGAGGCAGGATTCGAACCTGCGACCGTAGCAGTCGCGCGGCTCCGGACTGAGCGCCTAGAACCGCTAGACCACAGCGGCCAGCTCTCAACATAATCATCCAGGCGATGATCACATTTCTCCCACCTAGAGACCATTTTGTTGATACCGTCCATGTATACTGTTTGACACTGTTGACAGAGCCACATCATCTCTGCTTGCACCGCTGTATCGCTGTGAAAGTGAAGTCCTCGAAGGTGTTCTTTAAGTATTGGGAACAGATGAAAATACGATGAGGCCAAGTCGGGACTGTATGGATAATGGTCGACGACAGTGAATCCAAGCCGTCGGATTGTTTCAGATGTCACAGCGCTAGTGTGTGGTCTGGATTTTCATTGTGAAGGACAGGTTTCTCCATGTGGGGAAAAACTCTTCGAATTCGAGACTTGATTGCACTACGCTGATTCTCAGGCACCGACATAGTTACGTGACACACCACCTTGTTATACGCTGCAATTCGGAGCCCTCAAGTGGCAGAGAGCTGCAAATATGTAGACATGAAGAAGAAAGGTGGACAACACTCATAAATTTAGTTTTATTTAAGAAACTTTATAAGTTTGTAAATATAAAATCCGGCGTCATTATTTTTCAGCACGCACTTATACTAACAAATACGTAAAGTAGAATACAAGCCAATCTCAGTAGATCAAGTAGGATAACCAGTGGCCGCTTACTGTGCCAGGCGCCACGTTATACGTGTAATTAGACTAAATTAACATAGAATACAGTAACAGAAGCTTTCTATCAAGTAAATATACATTCCATTTAAAATCGTTAACTATTCTTAGATATCAGAACAGCTATGTGGGAGAAGAATGACTCGTAAAGTCCGAGACGTAGCAATGGGATACACTGCCCAGTGATGTTCCACTCGCGGATACATTTCGGACAACCTCCTTGAACTGTGGAACGAAGGGAGATCTATCTCCAGCACTGAGCTTCCCTAGCTTCTTTTAACTTCTTCTTAAAGATTAAAATTACATTATTTTCCATTTCAGAGATTTGCGTTGTGTAATTTCGTGATGTAATCACAGCTGTAGCCTATATAAAAGAGAAAAAATTGTCTACATGCAGCCCCACCACCACGTGTTGCTGCATGAGCAACAGTGCCCGTGGCCTCAGCTGTGTAGTGTAATATCGCTGCGCTGTGGCGACCGTAGGGCACGGCTTTGTGGACTGAGAGGAACACTACGGATCGCACTTAATTTATCAGATCACGGGCTCTAGTTGTCTAAATGTAGCGTTGGAAGAAATGACGAGCTTTTAAACGCGCAACTAGTAGAGACGGTAGGCGAAATTGTTCTGTAGCTGTTCCTTCCGTTATTATTCCATTTCATAGCTATGAGACAATGACTCGAACTCTCTTAGCTTTGACTTGTAATGTTCGTGTGCACAAAATTTCATTAATAGGGTAAAGTAGCCACTTTCGCGATGTAGAGCTGTTGTGCACCAAAAATTCAAGGTAGAGCCCACGTGCGCGTGCAGTTTTTGGTTCAAAATGGCTCTGAGCACTATGGGACTTATCATCTGTGGTCATCAGTCCCCTAGAACTTAGAACTACTTAAATCTAACTAACCTAAGCGACCGTAGCAGTCGCGCGGTTCCGGACTGAGCGCCTAGAACCGCTAGACCATCGCATCCGGCGTGCAGTTTTTCTACAATCGTGTAGCTAAGAGGTGTTTCCAGTTCAATGACCTTAAATAGAGAATTTAACTCTGGGTTAGACTGACCTCAGTTGGTTTTTCTTTGCTTGGCGAATATTTGCCTTACCTGCTGGAACGTTGGGAACTCCCACTAAGTATTTACTGATTGTGTCTCATGAGACTATTACCTTCTTTGTGCCGTGGAAGGGTCTTCTTTCAGCTTTCGAATTAGTGTCCAAGCTTTTCTTCTGGAATGTGTGAAGCGAAGAATAGTAATTCCTTTGCACCATTTTTCTCTCCTTCATTTATTCAAGAAATTCATGACATTCGAAGCTGTTTCTTGGTCTCCGCTATCCTTGAATTTATCATAAAACTGGTTGATCCCTTGGTTCCATCCAGTAATGTGGTCTTTACCGCACGCTCTGTGTATACTGATTTTGGCAGTAGATACGAGAGCGATCAGAAACTCTGGGTATGAGTTGGGAAAGTCAGGAATCTATTTTACTGACTCAACCAACGCATTCAAGAATTTACCCCTATGTGCTTTTTGAAAGTTCCAAAGGGATATATCATCAGATGGCAATGGAAGAATATGTTGGCTGTAGTAAGTTAGAATGGAACACTCTCGCTGTAGTTCGTGCACTGTGCCCAAAAGCGTCCACAGTTGACAGGCAGTTGCCAGATGTGCTTTCTGTACCCTGTCTTCTATACTAGGATGCGTCGTTTTCTTTTACATCATAATGGAGTTTTAAGTTATTTGCATTCATCCATTCGACGAACATTCCTCCACTTTCATCCTCTTCCGCATAGTTCTATTCATGGCTGTGGCTGCTGAAGTCATCTACATACATGTAAATATATTCTAGTACTGTAAGTTTATGGGGCCAAAAGGTGTTCGGTGGTTTGTAAATATTTGTTGCCTTCATCTTCACACTCTGAGTCATCACTACCATCAGATTTCCTTCCTACATTTTCTCGTCGAGGATAAATGAGACAATACAAAGGTGCCAATCCCACCACGTGAGCGGTTAATGCATGTTGAATCCAATACTGCCAGAGGCACGATCACGCTCCCTCACAGAGTTCTAATCTTCGGTATGTGCCACTGGGAGAGCTATGACATCCAATTTAAACTGACGTAGGATACTCGACAGTCTTTCGCTCATATCTCTGGAGAGTCTCTCAATATTCAATAGTTAAATTCCGAGCAAGTTTTAATGGTGGTTCTGGAAAGTTGTATTTGCATAGGAGGTCATACTGCTATATATTTTGTGTTCGTGTTCAAATTATATCTAAAACCCCTTCTGCAGAATTAGCCTAATGGTAACTGTCGAGTTAGTTACTCAGGGAACACCGGTAGTAATCTACAATTATGAATATTCATTCGAAGGAATACATAATGACTGCTCACGAGGAAGTCTCGCGGTTGCATCTTGGTCCAAGCATGCACCAATCTTATTGGGCGTCAATGGTGGTGTGGTATTTTTTCCGTAAAGAACTCGATCATATCTGATGGAGTTACGACACATTCCTAATGCGGTATCACTTTGGTGGAGGAACCGTCGAGCTTGATTAAAGCTTGTCAGTTAGGAGCTTATATCCACTAGGACTTCCGATCATAGGGTGCTTCAGGGAAAAGATGGAGAAAGTCGCAAATAAATTTCTTGATGGTGCCATAATAAATAGGGAAGCTTACAGACTACCAACTTTCCCTTGCAAACGTATGTAATTAGAATATATGGAACGATCAATGATTCGTGTTATATTATAGTAAACCTCGTATCCGGAAACTACTTTCAATAGTCAGTTAAGGAACCAACTGGTGATGAAAGTACCTTAAAGCTCGTAACAGTATACAGACCCGAAACTTTCGGTTTAGTTAATGTGAAAGACACACTCGGTGCCCAGAAAGCTAAAGCATCAACGACTCTGTGTGTTGAAAGGAATGTTAAAGAATATGGGGAATTATTTCTACATAGCAATGTGATAAGATACAGATCGTTGACTACTTGAGCAGTTAATAATCAGGAGTGTCCTATATTATGATTGTAACTGATTTATTTGAAGGACCGTATTAGATAGTTAAATGATATTAATGACAGTTATTGTCCATAAATAATTACAGTTCAGTGTATTTGTAATTAATATAAAGTGAATAAATGCACCAGCTGCAGTAGTGTAAACAGTTTACTATCTGATCCACCTTCAGCAACTGTATTTGTATTTATCAAAATATCGACTTCTTGCTGATTATTTCAATGAATCTAAACTGTGTGTGTTACAGTCGTTCTGTTTCGCTAGTAAATTATTTTGTATCAAGACCACTTGGTTTTAGTTGCCCCTGACAAAACACGATTACATAAGAATTAGTACGTTTCCATCACTGCAATTAAAATAAGAAAACAATAATATGGCTCTTATATTACAGAAAATGTCAGAGTGGTCTTTCTAGGCTAGGATGAACAGAACATTGACAGGGTGGCTGTTACTACAGTACATAGTCTGTGGTCTGACGCTGTGTACACCAGACAGCAGCACTGGCGGCTGGCGTTCCAAGCTACAGAGCACCTCCTGCGTTAGCGTCAACCTCTCCCACTATCTCATTGCTTGTGCGGTGTATGAACATTGCCTTACCATAGGACTAACTACCACACTAGAAGGGTCATTCTCTCATGATTGGGTAAAGCGTTCCATGTGTTCATACGTATGACTGGCCGCGTTCTTCTTCTCACCAGTCGAATGACATGGCAAATATTTTAGTTTTGCCCCGTAACATCGACTTTTTCGATGCTAAAACGAAATCGGACTTGCCAAGAAATTTCCTACATGTAAGTATTAAAGCGATAGCTTGAGATTGTTTTGTTTCTCGCCTATGATACCTGCGAGCTCTGTGTTCAAAGACAGATTTCAGTTCGTCGCTTCTCTCCGAACCTCCTCTGTAGCAGGCTGGCAGCCGTCATACAGCGATTTGAAGCTTCTTCTTTGACGACTTTTCTTTCCTCGTATGCAGGTGGCTAGACTCTAGCTGGACTGCTGGTTACATTCGGAACTCATGATTGATTTCTTCCGCTAATTTCATGCGATATTTTACAAACACCGTCCGCAATGCTCGGCGTTCTCTGTCCACCAGTAAATTAGATCTGATAGGCCTTGGTTTAACTGTGGTTGTTCCTTCCCGTTTCCACTTCGCAGTCACATCACTAATAATCGACTTGGGCAGCCTGAGATCCGTTTAAATGTCCCATGTGAATTTGCTACTCAGGTAACATCCAAAGGCTAGTCCTCGTTTGAATTTACTGAGCCCTCCTCACTGAACCATTCTTCCGTTTCTTCTTATCTACTGACAACACAGTACTCCCCTATTCTTTTTATAATGGCAGGTCTGCCTTCCGTGTCATTTAGTGATCCATTATGCATTAAAAAGGAGTGTCCGAATACTTTTGAATGGATATTGTACACTCCATTGAACACCATTTAGTATCTTGAGGAGTATACACGTTGACTTCCGATATTTTTAAGGTCTCGAAAGTGCTTTACAACGAGAAAATCGTTCAAAAATTGCCAAATAGCCGCTGCACATTACTTTATTGTGCTAGAGTATGCAATGAGCACATCCCCAAAGCGCACTGCTGTCCTCACCTCCTCAACGTCTTCCTGCAAAAAGTGGTTGGTTATTGTCTGTCATTTATAGCAGCATTCCCGGATGTCGATTAGATATATGAAACAAAAGACTATCCTGCGTCATTTATCAGGAAACAAGTTTAGACGCTATGTAACGGAGTGAAATCGTTTCCGTTGATTCATGGTCGTCAGCATACGTAATCACAGCTGTCTTATTCCTCTATGGTAGATGGAATCCTAAAACATCCTGACGTATCTGAATGGTGAATTGCTCCGTGGTCGCGAGGCTGCTGTTCGCGTTCTTTCGGATAGGACGTTCACTTCCAGTTTCAGGGGCACGTGGAGCTCCACAAAGTCCACGACGGATATTTGTAATGTTGCCATTAATGCTTTATACACAACAGAAATATTTCCGTTGTGTTTGAGGCGTGTATTCCATTTTGTGGGTCATAATTTCATGTTAATGTTGAATTTCATTTTCTGCTGTAGCTGTACGTGTTGAAAAAGATGCAAGTTATCCATCCCACAATGAGAGATATTGTGTTCGGATGCTGCAAGCGGCGCTGACTTCGGTCGCGCAGCTTGAGGCTGTTGCCAATGGGCACCACTGTGGGGAGCCGGACTTGGGTATCACGGGGATGTCAACCTCGTCGCGTCTGTCCCCAGATCGGTCTGCCGCTGTGGTTGCCCCGGTTGCTGCCAGCAGTGGGGCTGAGCCCTCGCCTGTGGTTGATTGGGAGGTCGTTCCAAGGCGAGGCAGGCAGCGAAAGACGTCCCCGGAGGCTGATCAGAAAGCCTCCCCGGTGCGTCTGATAAACAGGTTTCAGGCACTGTCTCTCGCTGAGCCAGATGCAGCTGCCTGCCCTGTTTCGGAGGATCATTCTCAGCGTTCAAGGACCGGGCAATCGCAGAGGGTGGGCTTATTGGTAGTTGGGAGCTCCATTGTTAGGCGCGTAATGGGGCCCCTTAGGGATATGGCGACTAAGGAGGGGAAGAAATCCAGTGTGTACTCCGTGTGCATTCCGGGTGGAGTCATTCCTGATGTGGAAAGGGTCCATCCGGATGCCAAGAAGAGCACAGGGTGAAGCCAGCTGCAGGTGGTGGCACATGTCGGCACTAATGACGTGTGTCGCTTTGGATCTGAGGAAATTCTCTCTGGATTCCAGCGGCTATCTGATTTGGTGAAGGCTGCCGGTCTTGCTTACGAGATGAAGGCAGAGCTCACCATCTGCAGCATCGTTGACGGAACCGACTGCGGACCTTTGGTGCAGAGCCGGGTGGAGGGTCTGAATCAGAGGTTCAGACGGTTTTGCGACCGTGTTGGCTGCAGATTCCTTGACTTGCGCCATAGGGTGGTGGGGTTTCGGGTTCCGCTGAATAGGTCAGGAGTTCACTACATTCAGCTAGCGGCTACACGGATAACGGAGGCTGTGTGGCGTGGACTGGGTGGCTTTTTAGGTTAGAAGGCCTCGGGAAAGTACGGGGTGGGCTGCAATCTCAAAGGGTCCATGGCAAATACAGGACGTGCTTGGATCAAGGAACAGTCGGAATTGTAGTTGTAAATTGTTGTACTTGTGCTGGGAAAGTCCCTGAGCTTCAACCGCTAATAGAAAGCACAGAAGCTGAAATAGTTATAGGTACAGAAAGCTGGCTAAAGCCTGAAATAAGTTCTGCAGAAATTTTTACGAACTCACAGACGGTGTTCAGGAAAGACAGATTAGGCAGAATTGGTGGTGGTGTGTTTGTGTCTGTCAGTAGTGGTTTATCTTGTAGTGAAGTCGAAGTAGATACTCCGTGCGAATTGGTATTGGTGGAGGTTATACTTAACTGCCGAACTAAGTTAATAATTGGCTCCTTCTACCGACCCCCAGACTCCGATGATATAGTTGCTGAACAGTTCAGAGAAAATTTGAGTCTCGTAACAAATAAATACCCCACTCATACGGTTATAGTTGGTGGGGACTTCAACCTTCCCTCTATATGTTGGCAAAAATACTTGTTCAGAACCGGTGGTAGGCAGAAAACATCTTCCCAGATTGTTCTAAATGCTTTCTCCGAAAATTATTTCGAGCAGTTACTCCACGAACCCACGCGAATTGTACATGGTTGCGAAAACACACTTGACCTCTTAGCCACAAACAATCCAGAGCTAATAGAGAGCATCATGACTGATACAGGGATTAGTGAACACAAGGTCGTTGTAGGTAGGCTCAATACCGTTTCTTCCAAATCCACCAGAAACAAACGGAAAATAATTTTATTTAAAAAAGCGGACAAAGTGTCACTAGAAGCCTTCCTAAGAGACTATCTCCATTCCTTCCGAACTGACAATGCAAATGTAGCTGAGATGTGGCTCAAATTCAAAGATATAGTATCAACAGCAATTGAGAGATACATACCTCATAAATTGGTGAGAGATGGAACTGATCCCCCATGGTACACAAAACAGGTCCGAACGCTGTTGCAGAGGCAACGGAAAAAGCATTCGAAGTTCAGAAGAACGCGAAATCCCGAAGATTGGCTAAAATTTACAGACGTGCGAAATTTGGCACGGACTTCAATGCGAGATGCCGTTAATAGGTTCCACAACGAAACATTGTCTCGAAATTTGGTAGAAAATCCGAAGATATTCTGGTCGTATGTAAAGTACACAAGCGGCAAGACGCAGTCAATACCTTCGCTGCGCACTGCCGATGGTACTGTTACCGACGACTGTGCCGCAAAAGCGGAGTTATTGAACGCAGTTTTCCGAAATTCCTTCACCAGAGAAGACGAATGGAATATTCCAGAATTTGAAACACGAACAGCTGCTAGCATGAGTTTCTTAGAAGTAGATACCTTAGGGGTTGCGTAGCAACTCAAATCGCTTGATACGGGCAAGTCTTCCGGTCCCGATTGTATACCGATTAGGTTCCTTTCAGATTACGGTGATACATTAGCTCCCTACTTAGCAATCATATACGATCGCTCGCTCGCCGATAGATCTGTACCTACAGATTGGAAAATTGCGCAGGTCGTACCAGGGTTTAAGAAGGGTAGTAGGAGTAATCCATCGAACTGCAGATCTATATCATTGACGTCGGTTTGCAGTAGGGTTTTGGAGCATATACTGTATTTAAACATTATGAATCACCTCGAAGGGAACGATCTATTGATACGCAATCAGCATGGTTTCAGAAAACATCGTTCTTGTGCAACACAGCTAGCTCTTTATTCGCAGGAAGTAATGGCCGCTATCGACACGGGATCTCAAGTTGATTCCCTGTTTCTGGATTTACGGAGGGCTTTTGAAGCCGTTCCTCACAAGCGACTTCTAATCAAGCTGCGGGCCTATGGGGTATCGTCTCAGTTGTGCGACTGGATTCCTGATTTCCTGTCAGAAAGGTCGCAGTTCGTAGTAATAGACGGCAAATCATCGAGTAAAACTGAAGTGATATCAGGTGTTCCCCAGGGAAGTGTCCTGGGACCTCTGCTGTTCCTGATCTATATAAATGACCTGGGTGACAATCTGAGCAGTTCTCTTAGGTTGTTCGCAGATGATGCTGTAATTTACCGTCTAGTAAGGTCATCCGAAGACCAGTATCAGTTGCAAAGCGATTTAGAAAAGATTGCTGTATGGTGTGGCAGGTGGCAGTAGACGTTAAATAACGAAAAGTGTGAGGTGATCCGCATGAGTTCCAAAAGAAATCCGTTGGAATTCGATTACTCGATAAATAGTACAATTCTCAAAGCTGTCAATTCGACTAAGTACCTGAGTGTTAAAATTACGAACAACTTCAGTTGGAAAGACCACATAGATAATATTGTGGGGAAGGCGAGCCATAAGTTGCGTTTCATTGGCAGGACACTTAGAAGATGCAACAAGTCCTCAAAGGGACAGCTTACACTACACTCGTTCGTCCTCTGTTAGAATATTGCTGCGCGGTGTGGGATCCTTACCAGGTGGGATTGACGGAGGACATCGAAAGGGTGGAAAATAGGGCAGCTCGTTTTGTATTATCACATAATAGGGGACAGAGTGTGGCAGATATGATACCCGAATTGGGATGGAAGTCATTAAAGCAAAGACGTTTTTCGTCGCGGCGAGATCTATTTACGAAATTACAGTCACCAACTTTCTCTTCCGAATGCGAAAATATTTTGTTGAGCCCAACCTACATTGGTAGGAATAATCATCAAAATAAAATAAGAGAAATCAGAGCTCGAACAGAAAAGTTTAGGTGTTCGTTTTTCCCCCGCGCTGTTCGGGAGTGGAATGGTAGAGAGATAGTATGATTGTGGTTCGATGAACCCTCTGCCAGGCACTTAAATGTGAATTGCAGAGTAGCCATGTAGGTGTAGATGTAGATGTATGTGAGTATGGTAAAATTTCAAACAGTGGGAGCTTTGTCCTTTTGCCATATCTGACTGTGGGAACTTCTGTCCAAAACTGCCGATAGGATGCGAAACTCAACTAATAAAATTAATATGAAACTTTCAAAAAAAATCAAGTAGGCCCTGCTGGAACGTACAATCGTGCTGACGTATCATAACTGTAATATTGTTTGCAAAACATTAACTTTCAAAAGATAAAAAACGAATTAATTCAACAGAACGAAAATCCACTGAAATGGCCGATTGTACTGAGTCCTGTGTAAGGGAGTGCGTAGCTTTTAGGAAAAGTTATCAACTCAGTCTAAGTCGGTGATCGACGGTGTTAATATGGAATTCGTGATCGAATGGAGTAGACATATTACCGTTAGACAAAGTAGTGTAAATATTAAACTTCCCTGGGCTACTTTGATTATATACTAAAAGACTCGTAAGAAAAGACAGTGAGGTTAATCAAAATATCCGTCGTGTGCAAAGATTATGTTTACACGTCGCGATCATTACATTCACTTACGGATTTCGGATGGCTCTCACGCGGCACTGATCTTATCACAGCGACACATATAAGTGTTTCCTCATTTTATTTGGACAAATAAATAATGTGGAATTATATTTTCTTAAATTAAAGTCTCTGAAGGTTATTGCATTGACAGCTTGACAGGAACACTGAATTTCACTATTGAAAATAGCTGTGAAGGAATCCGTGAACTATGAAGAAGGATTCCAGTGGGGACAACGAAACATCTTTCGGTGCCGCGATGTGAGCAGGTCTCTTCTCGAACTATCCACGAACCACCAAATGCAAACAATTAGGAGTCACTCTTGTAATGTATCCAACGTAGCCCTCCACATTCAACTGCACCGAAGTTTTAGTCAGCAGTCGACAACTTCCGTGTGACCCCGAGACAAAGAAGCAAAGCAGGCAGTGGAAACATGCGGACGCATCTCAAACGAAACAGGCGAAGACCCAACCATTAACATTTTTTGGGTCGGGGAGGAGGGATGGGACTGCCATATTGTAGTGCTAACAGATTCTTCCCACTTGTGAAGACTAGGAGTCACGGGAACCTGGCTAAGAGGGTATTTTTCTGCACGAAAAATTTCCAGCTCGTTCTGCACACTCACAGATGTAGCAACTTTGGGAAATTAAATTTTGCGTTACCACACGTACTCTCGCAGTGACTTCTTCCTATTTTTACGGGGTGAAGACAAGTATTTGCAGAATTACACTGAGGTGGAACGTTTCCTGAATAAACAAAATGCCAACATCTCTTACCAAGGTCTCCGCCAACTCACCATCGTTGCTGACAAATGAATGATGGGTGACTATGTAGAGAACAACCAACACCATCACCAAATTTCATGGTCGCAGATTGATTTTTTCGAGGTGACAATTAAAACTGTTGCCCTCCATACCCACAAATGGCCCGTTGAGAATTCGGACACTACAATTGAGAAGAGCCAACAACACAGATTTTCAATTAGCTCGCAGGCAAAAAAAGTCATTGATAGGCTCTTATCTGCTTCCTGCCCTCTTAACTGTCCAGCGCAGGCTGTGATTGTGAAAGGTGCCCTTCAGATGTTTTTTTTAAAATTGGCGCATTTTGTAACAGTTCCTCCCTGCGTATTTGTTGATCAATCGAACAGTCTACGGGTGTACTGCCTGTCCATAGAGTCCAGAGGGCCAGTATGTTGATCAATGAGATACAGCGCCCGTTAGACACTCTATACCGGCAGTGCATCAGCCGGACTATTCGATTATCTCATTTTGTGCTCGTGATTGTATAAGACCCCTACATGAACAGCTGCATCGGATGTTCTGTCAAAAGTGAATCGGAAGCGGAGGTTTGGTCTCATGGCCTGCTCGTTCACCTATTATAATCCTCTCAGTTTCTTCTTGTAGGATGAAGAGAGAATTCGTGTGTAGGGACACCTGTCGCGCCTGAAGAAGACCTGCTGGCCACCAGAGTGATAGCTACTTGCGACGAGCCGGCTGCAGTGGCCGAGCGGTTCTAGGTGTCTCAGTGCGGAACCGCGCTACTGCTATGGTCGCAGGTTCAAATCCTGCCTCTGGCATGGATGTGTGTGATGTCCTTAGGTTAGTTAGGTTTAAGTAGTTCTAAGTTCTAGGGGACTGATGACCTCAGATGTTAAGTCCCATAGTGCTCAGAGTCATTTGAACCATTTGAACCAGCGACGATAGAGCATTAAACTAGGGTTTTATGCCTACATATAAACTGTAGGAAGCCACTTGAAACAACTGCTGCAACTTATGAGGATAAATAAATATATTATTATAATGGAGCTTAACAAATTTTTCTCATCAACAGAAGACTTAAATTAAATTACATTTTTTTTTCTTTTTAGCATCTAACTTTTGACTCACAGTACTCTAGTCCGTTAAATTAACAATTTTCACGCATCTACAACCTCCAAAAACGTGTGTCGTCATATTGCGACCTGAGCACTTATTTCCGTCTGGGCAAATCGTTTAGTATACTATCTGAGTATGCCATATCCAGTAATGGCCTTTTTTTTTTTGTAGTACATGTAACGAATCGTTTGATGGACCACGCTTTATTTGCTGTTTTGCAGAATAGCTTTAGGAATGAATCAGCTGCTGAATACCGATAAACATCACATAATCAAAAGACCCAACGCAAAATAAAGAGAGTCAAATTATTTGCGTAATGTATTAAGTTTTGACACCCAAATTGTGTAAGAGAACAATATTGGCAAATGTTGTTTCAGCCTGATACGACGTAAAGGACTGCGTTTGTCCAAATCTCCTCGCAACTCTGTCTGGAAACAAGTAAGCTGTTGACAAAATTAAATTCGGTGCCAGAGTTTCTGTAAAGCGTGTTGTGTTCCGGTTGCCGTTCGTAGCATTGTTCGCAGAAGGTCCCTCCACGAAAATATTGAGGGTATTTTATCTGTAGCGGTTAGCTGGAAATACTTGCGTATGGTAATTGGGTGAGGCGGCCAGCTTGCTGGCAGGGACGGCTGGCAGCTCGCCACGGGCGTCGCTTGCATTAACGCAACCGACGCCGAAGGCCGTGGGATGCGCAGCTGCACCGTCAATACCGGCCGAAGGCGGCCTTCCCTCGCTGTAACGTGTGTTTCACCGCGTGTTGCGGGAACAGAATTTTCCTTTAACAGCGAGCAGCAGCAATAATAAAAGCTGTTGAGCGCCAGGTGCGGGCCCGCCTCTGCGCCGTCACTGCGTGCTCTCTTGCTCGATTTCAGGTGAATGTAGGAAAACACAGATGCGGGGAACGGGCTCGTATCCAGCATTAAATGAGAATACAGTCTCAGGTGGATGAACGTTATAAGAGCAGCAGGTGCTTCGTTGAAAATTATTGGACGTAGTATAATTTTTTTCAAAAGTTTAAACTCAGCCTTGTAAATATCGCAAAATGCACAACGCCAGGCTCTGGAACTCCAGCTTTGATTCCAATAACTCACAAAGTTTTCAGCTCATATGATAACTTTAGGAACCTTCATGGACGACCAAAGTAAACAATTTTCTGAATAATCTACAAGGTTTCTCGTTGTACAGAGAAACAAAAATTACGATAACTGTAAAAAAAATTAATTGAGTGTATGCATGAACTCCTGATTTTTTCTAAAAACATTTCTAAATGATGTACTTCGTCTGCTTGCATGACTGCCGTTATAAATGTGATTTATGTAGGTACATTTCGAAATATCCTGTCCTTAGACAATATACGGCACCCTTTCTTTTAATCGAATTCATTCCAAGTAACCTAGGAATACTACTAAACGTTGTCTGGTAAGTATCATAGATCTTTACAAGGATCTGACGTGCATCCATCAGCATCCATCACTTGCAGCTGTGTGAAAGTGCAAACACTTGCACATACATTGACGATAGAGGTTAGTATGCTATTCTGAGCATCGGCTTCTAGGCTTTTCCAAGGAGTTTAGAATTGTGGGCATTGTATGTCGTGCCCTCATCCAGATACATATGCGAATATCGGTTTACCATTTTCCTACAAATCGGAACGCCATCTATTCTCTTACCAACATTCCTAGTTTTTGACAACTTTCCCTTAAGCAGCACACAGACTGTCCTTTTGCGGTAAACATTAATTTCTATTTTTCGCACTTATCTTGACCTTTACTCTGATGTAGTATCGATTAACACGCGAGGATTACGCAAATGATGCGAAAACTCAAATGGGGATCCCCGGGGAAACACTGTTTTCGTGAAACACTACTTAGGAACTTCGAAGATACAACATTTGTGACGGGCTTTGAAGGATCCTACTGCCACCAAAGTACCACTCGCCTAAGGACGGCGAAGACAATATACGGAAAACTAGGGCTCTTACGAAAGAGTGTAGACATTCGTTTTTCCTCGTTCCATGTGCGAGTGGAACAGGCAAGGGAATGACGATCAGTAGAACCTGCAGCCCTATACGTGATGGAGACTTTCGGAGTATGTATGCAGACTCTTTCATGCGATGTCAGTGACTATTTTCAGTAGTGGATCGCTTATAACATGTCTGAAGATAAGGCCGCCTAAAGACACCTGAAGGCTTCCTTTTGTTATTTATCGTTTGACTGTCATATCAGTAGATTCCCACGTCACCGCTTTACCGTGACAGTAGTTTCTTTGGAGTAACATCAGCTGTCTAAAGCATCCAGACATAAACAGCCACCAAATATTATCGAAATCAATGGAACGGATATTATGACGTCTACAGCGTATTTCTTAGTATTGTGTGATGTCCTTAGGTTAGTTAGGTTTAAGTAGTTCTAAGTTCTAGGGCAGAGCCATTTGAGCCATTTAGTATTGTGATCAACAACTGCAGTCGACTTATTTACACTCGGCGATCCATTTTCCTTTCCTAAAACCATCTGTGTTTAATAATGCACATATAGCTGTCTATGTGCCGTTAGCTCATCGCTTAAGAGTCATTCCTGTAGTTTGTCAAACACGCAAATACGTCTATATGATTTAGAGACTGTCGGACCTGTGATGTCACCGTCTTTAGTTATGATCACCTCAGCGTCCTTCCCGGTGATTTAATTTCGGTGGTTGGTATTGGGTTTTCAATTTCATGAAGCTGGGAATGAGAGCTTTGTCTTTCTTTTGTTTCGTAATCGTTATACCCAGTTACTCTTGAGAAAATAGGGACGCAATTCCATCGTTAGTGTATGGCGCGTTCATCTCTCTCCTTAATTTACCACGTACATAGTTATCTTCCTCCTCTTTATCTCCTGATAGCGAGGAGCCCAGCAGGTATTTGGCCTAAGATACAATCCTGATGTCATTGCCCTATTTTTTCTTCGAATGGTCGACAATATATTCGGTGACCCGAAGTTTTTCATCAAAATCTTGCATGGGCAAAATGGTTCAAATGGCTCTGAGCACTATGGGACTTAACTTCTAAGGTCATCAGTCCCCTGGAACTTAGAACTACTTAAACCTAACTAACCTAAGGACATCACACACATCTATGCTCGAGGCAGGATTCGATCCTGCCACCGTAGCGGTCGCGCGGTTCCAGACTGTAGCGCCTAGAACCGCTCGGCCAGCCCAGCCCGCTTGCATGGGCAGTTTGGTTTATTTTCCTAATGATTTTGTTCCAGTGTTCAAACGTAGTCTGTAGTATTTTTCCTTGTATGAGTCTTTCAGGTCTCCATAAGTGTGGTGGTATCTGGTCCAGCCTTTCATACCAAGCGTTCCCCATACAAACGTCTTGTTGCGTAAGCCTTCGATATTAAAATGTGCGCAACAACAGGAAAACATAAATCAACATGGATTTGTGTTGGTTTACATTAATGGCACTGACAGACTGACGATGTCTGAAACACCACAGTCTGTCAGCATGGCGACCATCGTTGTTTCTTCCCTTGATGTGATAGCAGAGAGAGGCGCTAGGGCAATGATACTCCGAATAACACAACTGGATATGTACGTGGTACCACGTTGTGTTTCCGGAAGAGACTTCGTTCTGTGCACGGAATTATGATGGTCGTATCCGTGTGTGGATGCTTCGAGGAGAACAAAAGTTACAAGATTGCATTCATCATCATCATACGAGCGTAGCTCCTGGCGCGTTTGTATGGGAATCAATACACAACTTTCACACAGTAATAGTTTGGACAGCTGACATTAAATCTGCTGCGTTTTATGGCTAATGCCTGTTCCTATCTTCGAAGTCAAAATGGCTGAAATGGCTCTAAGCACTATGGGACTTAACATCTGAGGTCATCAGTCCCCTAGACTTAGAACTACTGAAACCTTGCTAACCTAGGAACATCACCCACATTCATGCCGAAGGCTGGATTCGAACCTGCGACAATAGCAGCAGCGCTGTTCCGAACTGAAGCGCCTAGAACCCCTCCGCCACAGCGGCCGTCTCTTTGAAGTCAATATGATGTTACACTACAACAGCGTAACGCGAGACAGCGAGTTACCTGTGCTATCCTGACCAAGATCGATACAGACTCTTTTCGACTGATGCCCTTGTCTGCACCATCTCCAAATGTCTCACCCACTCAAAATATCCCATCATGGGTTACCGAAAGGCTAGCATACCAAAATTTGCCAACCACTACGATTGATGAACTGTGTGGCAGAGTTCAAGCACCATGAAATGACTTTCCTGTTAGAGTATCCAAACTCATGTCGAAACGATGCCCAGACGGTTAGAGCTGAGGTTGCTGCCAGGATTAACAGATCTGTATGCTAAATTTTAAACACTGTATACCACCAAGTTACCAACGAATTCAATAATGTATGCTTTCTGCTATAATACATACTCACAATAATTATAATTAATTCTGTCTCCTCCCTGGTGTTGTAATTTTAATATTCAACAGTATCTTAAGTACTCGGCGTATTACGAACCTACAACCATGTACTAACAAACGGTTCGGTTAATTCACCACATACCCGAGTTCGGTTATCAAAATCGTAGGTCAGCTATCGCTGCAGCACAGCGGCCTTTGCAAAGACACGTGGACCTATGCCGAAAAGGAAACGCCCTTCAAGTAATCTCGGGACAAGCCTATAAGGCTCTTCTCTTGGTTCCGATAGGCGTGACACCCAGACTAATCCAGAATCCACAGGTGAATTCCTGACATTCCGATGATGATGATGTTTGGTTTGTGGGACGCCCAACTGCGCAGTTATCAGTGCCCTTACAAATTCCCACCCTTTGTTCAGACCAATCTCGCCACTTTCATGGATGATGATGAAATGTTGAGGACAACACAAACACCCAGTCATCTCGAGGTGGCATTACGAGATCAGATTCGTTGAGGAATATTGGTAAGCATATAGCTTTTAAGTGAATTTCTGCTGCGGAAATTAGCTCTTTTGTCACCAAACTGCATTCTCAGGGGTGTGTCTGTTTACAACTAACTCTAACACACTGTTTAGTTCTGCCACCTCAAAGAAACACTCGGAACCTAATAAAATACGTACCAAGTACTTTCCTATGTCATGAAGGGCATCCCTCTAGTACTGAATGAAACTCCTGCAACATTTTCACAATGCGTCTGAAGCTTACTGGATGTCATACTACGTATAAATTTGAGAAAATCTTCCTCATCTTCTTAAATCCGCCAACATATCCGACCATAACCGGTTTTAAGTGATGCGTTACACTTTGTTCCGAGAACAATAATATTTCACCTGTATATAGAGAACCCGTATAGTACGAGGGTTGAATAAAAAGTAGTGGCAACACAGTCGCAACATGAAGGATATGGGTCAAATGGAACGCGCGCTGACTGTAGCTGATGGCAGAAGTTGAAATACTCCAGTGAGCGGCGACAGCAGTGTTTTAGTCAGTTGCTGTGGGCGCTTTCTGAAATTGTGGCAGTCCAGTTCAGCAGTCCTAAAAGTATGTTTAGGAAACTCGAACAACGTGCTTGGATCAAGACTGAAGCGGCACGTGGTCGGAGCCCGCAACAACGTTTTCAGGAAATGCGTTAGGCATGGAGGGTGGTGATGCAGCAGTGACATATTGTACAGTGGCGAAATGGAGTGGAAATGTTTCGTAATGGCAAGGATGTCATTCAAGATCGCCCCATTTCACCCATCCCACTCCACCCCATGAACAACATGACAATTGAGCTTCTTCCTTCCCCGATGGATACAGACCGCCGATGGACAGTGCGTGACTTAGACGCAGAGGTAGGCGTGTGCCACACACCAGTGCCCCACATTTTGCTGGGGAAGACGGACATTGCAGCCTACTACTGCAATTTCTTGCGACATCAACTTGGCCCTGCACTGAGAAGAAAGCAACGGCACCTTCTGGCACTGCATCCCATCATCCTCCATGACAAAGCACGATGCAATACAGGAAACCCCATGCAGGAGCACCTGTGTATTTGAGGGTGGGAGATAATGGAACATCCAGTAGGAGATAATGGAACATCCACCGTTTTGACCCAACATGAGAAGTCATTACGACCTGTTCGCCAACACGAAGGACACTCTTCGTGGCACACGCTACAACACAAAGAAGGTATCATCCACGCCATAGTGTGGTGCTTGCGAGACGTCGACAGAGATGACCACGCTGAATGTGTCCGATGCCTTCTTTCAGTGCGGGGGAAGGCGACTGAGATGCGAGGTGATTGTACTGAAGGCTTGTAATAGGGTGAATCTCTGTCAAGTCTAGTATGAATTACAACAGTGTTATCACCAATTTCTATCAAACCTATTTACTTAGTTAGAAAAGTGGGGAAAATAAACCCGAAGTTACAGTCAGACTGTGTGATGTTCTAGTGTCTCGTCAAAGATTTACACTTCCGGAGCACTCTCACGCTCCACGAACGCACCCGTAACTGCTCAGCGCTCCGGCTTCCCCACCACTGCGCTATGCGGAGCACATCTAGATGTATATGTAGATATAGATGTAGATGTGTGAGTGAGAGGGCTGTATGTCGAACGCTGCACACGTGGGACACTTACGAACAACTGACTGCAACACGATGCAATTACATTCAAGAGAAGAATATTGCAGCATACTTTTGTAAGGACAATTTTATCGCTAGTATTTATTCCCAATTTTTTTTAATTTTTTCTCCATAACTACAACTTTGCTGCGATACTCAGTAGGCACATCATAAAATGCTAGTACAGTGAGCAGAACTAGAAAGTTGTTTACATACGGACATTTAACATTCAGTTGTGATGTATATAAATTCAGACACATTTGGATTTTAAAATATGTAATATACATGGCACTATGGTTCGTGATACAAACACATGGTGTTGCGCGTATGTGTGAAACTAAATGTTGGCGGGTCTTTCACAATTTCGTAACATAAGGAAAACGGTTCGCACACATATGTTAAACCAAACCCTGAAATAACTTTAGAGACTTCTCTGTGCACGTTTGAGGATAAAGCTCTTGGTGTAACATTTTGTAAGGTCGTGAAAATTTCTATATTGGACAAATTGGTCATTGACCCGTATGCTACATTCTACGTCTGTCAGCTAAAGTTGGAGTTAATGAGGAGGTGCACTAGCGGCTAAAAGCGAGGACCGCCGACTGTGTTCAACGTACGAGGTATAGGAATATCTTTGAGAAGTCATGATGAAATATTTCAATTCTTGAAACGTAGTCAGGCATTTCTGGGCCACAGATGACTACCTTGAGTTCCAGGAAATGTTCCTTGTCATGAATCTGAAGCTGATTTCTCCATAGAATTAATTTTTGTTTGATAGAATTAATCTTGTCTACCATATCTGTTGCCAAATGATTATTCTCTTGCATTAAGACTTGTTGTTGATGTTGTCGTCTTCAGTCCAGAGACTGGTTTGATGGGGCTCTCCATGCTACTCTATCCTGTGCAAGCTTCTTCATCTCCAAGGAGCTACTGCATCCTACATCCTTCAGAATCTGCTTACTGTATTCATCTCTTGGTCTCCCTCTCCGATTTTACCCTCCACGCTGTCCTCCAATACTAAATTGGTGATCCCTTGTTGCCTCAGGACATGTCCCACCAGCCAATCCCTTCTTCTCGTGAAGTTGTGCCACAAATTCCTCTTCTCCCCAATTCATCTCAGTTTTTTCCCCTAATGACCGCCGTAGGTTAAGGCAGCATTCACTGTTGTTCGTCAGAAGACAAGTGCATCATACAATCTCTGTGGTTGTTTTTGCAATGATGATCCGGTGAAAAGTTTGCCACTTTCTAATAGTACGAAGGCGTACTAACCACTTTGCATGGGCTTCAAACCATGTCAAAAATAAAGCAATTCCCATTCAGCATTGACTGAAATGCGCTCTCCGCCCTTTTTTTTTTTTCCACAAGAACGTAGACGTCATGGCATTCCTGATTCAAAACGTAAATCTAATTGAACGCGGTTGGTACGGGAAGGAAACTCTGACGAGCCGACTGCTTTGCTCTAGCGGCATCCGACTACAGCCTTTTCCTGTTCCTTGTCGCCCTTCAGCCCCACTGATCGCTGCGCTCTCGCTCGCCGTGCGCTCTTTGATCAGGCATGTGGATTCGATCCATCACTGTCTCTGCCTTTGTCTCGTAAGCACATTTCCTTTGTGGTTTCTTTCTGGTTTGATAACTTATCTACAGTTCCAGTCCCCATTTGATCATTACAAAATTATTGCCGTCCTCGGTTTGCTTTCTTTGCCATGTTCTTGATTATAATCTTCAGATTTCTCTCACACGTATTGTTTGGGAATTAAAATCCTTCTGACGATAATCTATTGCACCCTGGTGTGATACACTGTCACCTTGTAGGAAATATGAATTAAATAAAGAATAAAAATAAAAACAAAAGAAAGCTAGTTTTTTTTTTACAAATTTCTTAATATTTAACAAGAAAAGTGAGATAAACCATCCAGAAGCATCTGCAGTTTCGTTTACCAACTCGGTATTACTCCTTTAACATAATTATTTATTTTGGAACATTTCCGTAGGGAAAACCTTTAACTGCTTTGTTGTTGAGCTCTTCATTTATCCTTTCCGAACTCTGCTTGTAGTAAGTTATGATGAGTTTTGACTTTTTCTTTCAAGACATTATCATTTAGACTGACAATGTGGCCATATCCGTGTATCCAGTACGATACATCCGATGTGGAGGTGTGGTGAGAGAAACATGGGCCCTACTACAATGTGACTCACATTTTACTGCTTCTTAGCGGCTTCTCCGAATTCTGGTTTGAAAGAAGATGAAGCTTTATTTCCATGAACGTTTTATATGTGTCTTCACATCAAAAAATGAACTTCCTACCGACTATAACAAGTGTTTATCTGGAAGAGCTGAAACTCAAAATACAGTATAGTTTCAGATAACGTTGCATTAGCAGAAGTTGCGTCGCCATATGTTCTCTTTACTGTTTCCCAAATTTAAACGAAATTATTTATTTTCATTACTTCTTGAATTTTCCTCCTTTCCGTTTACACTGCGCGTTCATAAAAATTATACACACATCAAAAAAAGTTTTGCATCACCTCGGTTCCGAGAGTTCCGGACTGTACAGAAAATTGAAATAGAGGTCAACATAAACATCATTTCCGCCCTGTTTGTTGCTCATGAAAACCACACATTGCATGTTGTACCACCATACACCGAGACCTTCAGAGGTGGTGGTCCAGATTGCCGTACACACTGGTACCTCTTACACCCAGTAGCACGTCCTTTTGCATTGATGCATGCCTCTATTCGTCGTGGCATACTATCCACAAGTTCATCAAGGCACTGTTGGTCCAGATTGTCCCATTCCTCAACGGCGATTCGGCGTAGATCCATCAGAGTGGTTGATGCGTCACGTGGTCAATAAACAGCCCTTTTCCATCTATCCCAGGCATGTTCGATAGGGTTCATGTCTGGGGAATATGCTGGTCACTCTAGTCGAGCGATGTCGTTATCCTGAAGGAAGTCATTCACAAGATGTGCAATGAAAACGAATGCCTCGCCAATATGCTGCCGATATGGTTGCACTATTTGTCGTAGGATGGCATTTACATATTGTACAGGCGTTACGACGCCTTCCATGACCATCAGCGGCGTACGTTGGCCCCACATAATGCCACCCGAAAACAGCAGGGAACCTCCACCTTGCTGCACTCGCTGGACAATGCGTCTAAGGCGTTCAGCCTGACCGGGTCACCTCCAAACACGTCTTCGACGTTTGTCTAGTTGAAGGCATATGCGACACTCATCGGTGAAGAAAGAGAACGTGATGCCAATCCTGAGCGGTCCATTCGGCATGTTGTTGGACCCATCTGTACTGCGCTGCATGGTGTCGTGGTTGGAAAGACGGACCTCGCCATGAACGTCGGGGGTGAAGCTGAGCATCATGCAGCCTATTGCGCACAGTTTCAGTCGTAACACGACGTCCTGTGGCTGCACGAAAAGCATTATTCAACTCGGTGGCATTGCTGTCAGGGTTCCTCCGAGCTATAATCCGTAGATAGCGGTCACCCACTGCAGTAGTAACCCTGGGGCGGCCTAAGCGAGGCATTTCGTCGACAGTTCCTCTGTATCTCCTCCTTGTCCGAATAGCTTTGGTTCACTCAGAGACTTCCCTTGTTGAGAGCCATTCCTGGCACAATGTAACAATGCGGACGCGATCGAACCACGGTATTGACCGTCTAGGCATGGCTGAACTACAGACAACACGAGCCGTGTACCTCCTTCCTGGTGGAAAGACTGAAATTGACCGGCTATCTAATAGGTGCTGTTCATGAATAGTTGTTTACATCTTGGGGCTGGTTTAGTGACATCTCTGAGCAGTCAAAGGAACTGTGTCTGTGACACAATATCCACAGTCAACGTCTATCTTCAGGAGTTGTAGGAACCGGGGTGATCCGAAACCTTCACTTAACAATTGGGAAGACTCTTCAAACTTGCTGGCAGATTAACACTGTATGTCGCACTGGGACTCTAACCTGGCTTTTCGCTTTCTGCCGACAAGCGCCCTGCCTACTGAGCTATCCAAGCACAGCTCACACCCTCTCTTCATAGTTTTACTATCGCGCAACGTGTCCTACCTTCTCTACACTGTGCTCCAGGCTGAAAATTCATTCTGGAAAGGAAATCTTTTCTATATCGGCACATTTTTGACCAGTTGCCTACCCATGTGTAGTGTCATCGCGGTACCATATGTCTGAAATTTATGGCAGAGCTTCGATTGTGGCACACTGAAATGTATTGTACCTTCGGCTGATAATCGTGCACTTCTGTGCTGAGGGATTGCCAGTGACCAGAATGTTCAACTGAAATCGGCATTCTGATTCAACGCGCCATTGACATATTTCATTATGCTCCCTTGTGGAACTCATCCAACCGATGAATCCTTTTATAATGAATTTGTATCCATATCTGTTGCGTCCCTTGAATTTCAAACGCTAATACTGGCGTTTGATTCTCTACAATTACGGGATAATGGCTGCGTTTATAATACCTCACATTACACAACCTTTTCAGGGATTTATTACTATTTCCAATATTTTCAAAAGATTTATAGATAATGTGCAGAACAATTTTCTAAATTACGCCTACTCTCTTACTGTTACAATATAAATGTTCTGATATCGTTTCGCTTACCCTCTCTTCATAGTTTTACTATCGCGCAACGTGTCCTACCTTCTCTACACTGTGCTCCAGGCTGAAAACTCATTCTGGAAAGGAAATCTTTTCTATATCGGCACATTTTTGACCAGTTGCCTACCCATGTGTAGTGTCATCGCGGTACCATATGTCTGAAATTTATGGCAGAGCTTCGATTGTGGCACACTGAAATGTATTGTACCTTCGGCTGATAATCGTGCACTTCTGTGCTGAGGGATTGCCAGTGAACAGAATGTTCAACTGAAATCGGCATTCTGATTCAACGCGCCATTGACATATTTCATTATGCTCCCTTGTGGAACTCATCCAACCGATGAATCCTTTTATAATGAATTTGTATCCATATCTGTTGCGTCCCTTGAATTTCAAACGCTAATACTGGCGTTTGATTCTCTACAATTACGGGATAATGGCTGCGTTTATAATACCTCATATTACACAACCTTTTCAGGGATTTATTACTACTTCCAATATTTTCAAAAGATTTATAGATAATGTGCAGAACAATTTTCTAAATTACGCCTACTCTCTTACTGTTACAATATAAATGTTCTGATATCGTTTCGCTTACCCTCTCTTCATAGTTTTACTATCGCGCAACGTGTCCTACCTTCTCTACACTGTGCTCCAGGCTGAAAACTCATTCTGGAAAGGAAATCTTTTCTATATCGGCACATTTTTGACCAGTTGCCTACCCATGTGTAGTGTCATCGCGGTACCATATGTCTGAAATTTATGGCAGAGCTTCGATTGTGGCACACTGAAATGTATTGTACCTTCGGCTGATAATCGTGCACTTCTGTGCTGAGGAATTGCCAGTGACCAGAATGTTCAACTGAAATCGGCATTCTGATTCAACGCGCCATTGACATATTTCATTATGCTCCCTTGTGGAACTCATCCGACCGATGAATCCTTTTATAATGAATTTGTATCCATATCTGTTGCGTCCCTTGAATTTCAAACGCTAATACTGGCGTTTGATTCTCTACAATTACGGGATAATGGCTGCGTTTATAATACCTCATATTACACAACCTTTTCAGGGATTTATTACTACTTCCAATATTTTCAAAAGATTTATAGATAATGTGCAGAACAATTTTCTAAATTACGCCTACTCTCTTACTGTTACAATATAAATGTTCTGATATCGTTTCGCTTACCCTCTCTTCATAGTTTTACTATCGCGCAACGTGTCCTACCTTCTCTACACTGTGCTCCAGGCTGAAAACTCATTCTGGAAAGGAAATCTTTTCTATATCGGCACATTTTTGACCAGTTGCCTACCCATGTGTAGTGTCATCGCGGTACCATATGTCTGAAATTTATGGCAGAGCTTCGATTGTGGCACACTGAAATGTATTGTACCTTCGGCTGATAATCGTGCACTTCTGTGCTGAGGAATTGCCAGTGACCAGAATGTTCAACTGAAATCGGCATTCTGATTCAACGCGCCATTGACATATTTCATTATGCTCCCTTGTGGAACTCATCCGACCGATGAATCCTTTTATAATGAATTTGTATCCATATCTGTTGCGTCCCTTGAATTTCAAACGCTAATACTGGCGTTTGATTCTCTACAATTACGGGATAATGGCTGCGTTTATGATACCTCACATTACACAACCTTTTCAGGGATTTACTACTACTTCCAATATTTTCAAAAGATTTATAGATAATGTGCAGAACAATTTTCTAAATTACGCCTACTCTCTTACTGTTACAATATAAATGTTCTGATATCGTTTCGCTTATTTAGTTTCACCAGAGTGCTTCGATAGTTAGGTTTTTTAATCTGTACGTATTAATCTAATTTATTAGACGCAGTTCCTGCGTATCCGTCAGGGTCTACAGTACAGTCCCCTAGACTTAGAACTACTTAAACCTAACTAAATTAAGGGCATCACACACATCCATGTGCGAGGCAGGATTCGAACCTGCGACCGTAGCAGCAGTGCGGTTCCGAACTGAAGCCCCTATAACCGCTCGGCCTCAGCGGCCAGCTCTCCGCAGCTATTGAAAACTTACACTTCATACTGAATGAGAATCCAAGTTGAATTCATTTGGGGGCTTCAGACATGTTAACAAAAGAGTTGACGGCAATGGATAAACTGTCGTTCGAAAATCATTTTCAAAGCAGTAAAAGTAATTTGTATCGATCAAAAATTACTGACAATAAGGAAAGCAAAAACACAGATTCACTTATGCGAGATTCCATGCAGGCTCACGACACAAAAATTTAGAAAATAAATGCAAAATTATTTACTTTGAATTCCGGTAACAGACTTCTGTCTATATGGCCGCCTTCAGATAAATGGCTCCAGATGACATGAGGAGCCAGCTAACGGAGCTGGTGTCCGTCAGCTCCGTGTAACGATGTATACCTGGACATGCTCCAACTGTTTTGCTGCCACAGATCGAAGAGCTGCAGCCGTTCATCATCTTTCAGCAAGGTGTTGCATCCCTTATTTCGTGTTGGAGCGTGAAGGGTGCTCTGAATGACGCATTTAGTGAGAGGTTGGTGGGTCGTCATAGTCCCATCGCATGGCCCCTGTGCTCTCCCAATGTCACGTCGTTAGACTTCATTTTGTGGGGTGACGACACAGATCACGGGTACGCTACACCGGTCAACGCCATTGCTATACTTAGTGCACGACTCACTGAGGCTATCAAAACTGTGGATGCAGCAATGTTGACCCGTAAATGGGCAGAATCGCCTTGATGTTGTACGAGTGAAAAGTGAGGCGCACACTAATATCCTGACATTACAGTAAAGAAACGTTGAGACCCACAAAATGTTTTAGAACGACGTCCGATACTCGCTCTCTAATACTTTCCCAGTTACAGTTGTTTGATATGACAGGTGGTTTTTGTATGGACACCCTATATTTGTCAGTATTTATCTTAATATCCATATTTAATGTAGTCTGAAGCCGATTGTTATTTAAGTAGAGTTGTGATTCGTCCTTCTTGCCTTAATTTATCATATCGCCTAATCTAAACGACTGTTATTGTGGACAAGGTCGCACGTTGCTTGTAGTAGGAGATGAGGCTCCCTATTTTGTTAAAACATAACACGTATTCTCCGTACTTACGAATCCGACTGGTCATTTTGAGGGCTTCTTCTCAGTAGAACTATTTCATATGTAGAGGTGAAAAGCACATAAATTACGTTTTGTTCTACCAGTAGTTCTTTATAACTAAATGGTTTTTGAGTTACTAGTCTAACATCAAGTAGCATATGATTAACGTCCAGTGCGTACTACCAAATTGTTAGTTAAGTTCTAGGGGACTGATGACCATAGCTTTTAAGTCCCATAGTGCTCAGAGCCATTTGAACCATTTGATTTCGAAGTGCAGCCGGCCGAAGTGGCCGTGCGGTTAAAGGCGCTGCAGTCTGGAACCGCAAGACCGCTACGGTCGCAGGTTCGAATCCTGCCTCGGGCATGGATATTTGTGATGTCCTTAGGTTAGTTAGGTTTAACTAGTTCTGAGTTCTAGGGGACTAATGACCTCAGCAATTGAGTCCCATAGTGCTCAGAGCCATTTGAACAATTTTTTGTTAGTTAACTACTTTCGACATACTTCCTTATAGTTGCACCGCACTATAGTAGGTAAACGCCACTAACGAAATGAAAGATATTTGTCACGTGCTATGCCGTACACAAGTGTCTCAGCGAACGCTAGTCACCTGCTACACCTGTTACTTGATGATGGACTTACAAGCCGTAATTCAATTATTAATAGACAAATATTTGCAGAAAAACACAGCACATTTACTTTTCGCGCTACAGATCGAGATTATAGCAAGAAAAGGAAAATAATACCATACTTAATTACTTATTGCCGGTTTACGTTAAGATGAAAGCTAAAGCAATAAAGACTGAAAAGTACATCAGTAAAGGTCAGAGTCACAATAAGAAACAGAACATCTTCCGTGTTCCTGGGTGTTCCAGACGTTCCATTGTTTGGACCATTATAAAATGTCAAATGTAACAGACACTCGCCAGGTAAGTACATTTCCAGTCATCTTCATGGCAGTGTGAACAGTCCGTTAGTTGCGTGAAGGTTGCTACGGTAGTTAGTAAAACTGACCAAAATGAAGAGGTATAATGTCAGTCCATAAAATATTGCTTTTATTAATTGAGATCAGTAATGTTTCGTGAAATTATGTACGAAGCAATAATATGGAGAAGAAAGAAAGAAGAATAATTTGAAACATTTTGGGTCCAAAGTATGAAAATGGGATATGGACACTGAGAACCAAAAGGAAGTGCTTGCTTGTGCCTTGCGAACTTGGAGTCACTAACCAACCCAGAAATACACTACTTGTATTACTGATGGAATGTAGTTCAGTACTCTGTCCTCAGTCATCAACAGTAATATTTGCAATTACACCAATAACACCCTGCATACAGTGTGAGACTGCTAATGCCACCGCAGATATATCCTGAATGAGTAAATATATCGAGGAGCGATTTTCGTTAAGTTATAGCGTACAAAATGTCGAATTACCTGACGCTCGCAAGTAATTTTTATCGTGTATAGGCGCCGAATTACGACACCGACTTTGTTTCTGTCTAATTGAACTATATACTTTTTCTTGTGGCGTTTGAAAGAGGCCTGTAGGAGAACTTAAACAACATAAAATGTGTGACACTTGATCAAATGGTATCAAGATTACTACTGGCCCGCCGTTCGGAGAGTGGGTCCCTCAAACGTATTAATCGTTACGACCGAATGCATGGGTACACTTTTTTGACACAGGAGAGTCCGAGTAAGTAAGGATCCATGAAAACTCAAATGTCCCAGAGAAACAGGAGAGCTATGTACATTCTACAATACGACGTATCATACCGTGTAGGAAAGAGAATGGAGAATCACCCTTATCTTGAGCCTGAGCTGTACGCTGGAGAACAGAAAGGTATCCATTTTATCAGCAACTACAAGAAGTTGATTTCATAAAGCGAGATAAGTAACTACTGAATGATGCAGCAAAAGTCAAATATCAGTTAATATATCCATAACTCTTATTTTTGTATGTTTGTTTTATAATTAAACTTACTCTGCTCACTTACCCTAGGGAGACCACTTCAAAATTTAATAATTCGTCTGTCATGTATGTGTTTGAGTTTTAGTTAAGTGTTTCGATGTGTGTTCCGAGTAAGTCTCCATTCAACTACGAAACAACTAGTGTGAGTACGGCGATGTGTTTCCTTCCCAATGAAGTCTTACAATAGTAGCTCGTTTTTTTCCCAGGCAAAGTCTGGAAATAACATTCAACATTCATTAGAATAAGTGTTTAATTTTTATTCTTTCAGGCATGTATGTATATTCCGGTTCTCGTCGGATCACCGAAGTTAGGCACTGTCTGGCTTGGATAGCACTTGGATGGGTGACCGTTCGTGTCTGCCGGGCGCTGATGGAAAAGGGCATACATTCAGGTTCTGTGAGGTCAATTGAGGCGCTGCCTGATTGAGAAGTATCGCCTCAGGCCACGAAAACTGACAACGGCTGGGACAGTGGTGTGCTGACCGCATGTCCCTCCATATCCGCATTCAATCACGTCTATAGTCTGAGGATTACACGGTGGTCGCTCGGTACCTTTGGGCTTACCGAGGACTGTTCGGACGGTGTTATGTATTTCTGCTAGCCTAAAGAGTTGTATGAGGGAGTGTGCATTTTCCTTGTTTGTTTTTGTTTGTTTGTTTTTGTTGCATTTATGCAGAGGAACGGTTTACATCCACGAAAAACGTCAATAAGCACGAAAGACTGCAACTGAGCACCTAGTCGAATCCTATTTTGTGAAATTTTTACACTTCATTTTGAATTCCCCTTAGCCATCAGAAGAGAATTAACTACAGATATTTACCATTTTGTATTTATTATGTGTACTAGAAGCTGTGTTGAACACTCAAATGGCCCTAGTTATCCATAATACTGTATGTATGTGTGATATTTGTATCCTTAGCAGGCAATAGTAAATGTGTAATAGGCTGAACGTTAACGGTGCGTGCAGTTGTCAGCACTCCTCACTCCTGCAAGTTGCTCCAATTTGCGGCGTTTTGAAACATCACACTCATAAAATAATTTGAAAGAAGATAAAATTAAATGAGTGATTCATTTTAACAAATTACAGTTACTTGTAATGAAAAAAATGGTTTAGTGCTAGTTTTTAGATGATTAAATCACAAATTTCAGTGATATACACTACAGTGGACACTACGAGAAAACGCATGCTTTCGTAAAAATGATCAGAAAATCTGGTGTGTCAGAATGTTCTAAGCAATCAGAGCACATAGTTTCTCTACATTTGATACAAATATATTTTGTATTTAAACTTTTCGCCAGACTAAAACTGTATGCCAGACAGAGACTCATGCCTTGGATATATATATTAACCACAACTCCACCGACGTAATTCAAGAGATTTCTCAGAGGTTTGAGTGTTCTAGTATCAGCCACATGTGGTCTCCGGTGGCTCGTTACAGAGTAATTGCTCTTCGTTTGGTTTGCTACCCCCATTATCTTTGCATCTGTATTGAAGTGAAAATACCTGGACTACAGCTCAAACGACAGTATGCGCTGCATGTCTTGTTTGGAAAAAAGTTTGTTCCGTTCATTCTCGGTACTTTCTGCCGCCGACGGTAATGCCCACTTCACTCTTCGCTCTAAAGCTTGCATTCAGTACTACTCGCTTCTGTTTCGGGTTTGTTTTTCCAGCGGTGTTAGTTGTACGTAAATCATGATACATAGCAGTATGGATAAGTTCGCTAGTGAAGAGCTGGCCGATAGGCACTTCGGATGTGGTTTCACTGAATGCAGTGGAAGAGCGCCATGACGACGTTGTTCTGATCTGTTCCCGCAGTGATGTCAGCCACATAACAGCCCTGAGGCTTGTTCCATTACTCTGTGGTTTCTGTTGAAAAATTTTTTGATTGCAAATTAAAAGTTTCTTCACTGTTGTGAAGGTATTTTCACAAAAACATACGTAAATAGGCCAACAAAGTGGATAAATCATAGCTACATTATTACTCTGTAACGAACTGTCAGTCCTCTCGGGTCCCTTATATCAAATTACTCAAAAAATATTCGTGAACAAGCTGCGCGTTGTTGACGGTGGAGGTCTGGTTAACCCGTACCCTGTTGTGTCCGTCATTATATGCAATACACAGCTATTATACAAAGCAGGGAATGTCTCCAGCGTGACACCAGGTTAGTTACTACTGATGGCGCCCCCAACAAAGGACATATTATGTTTCCGCTACAAGTCAGATCCATTCGCCATAGTTATAGTCTGACGCCACAGAGAGCTCCCAAAACTTGTACTACATCCTGCTTCCGCCTGACGCCAGGCAAATTGCTTGCATAGGAACATTCATCCGCCGAGAACAGAGACAAGCGGTTACACAGCTTCTTTCTACCAGTTCCCGCAGTTATCAGTTGTCGCAGTTTCTATCAATTGCCAGCAGTCGCCGAACTGTCATCACGATGCCACAGTCATCGTACAGTGTCAGAATGTATTCCCTGTGATGCAGTGTACATTATAAACAGAGTCAAGGCTTGGATCCTGTCACCGACAGAAAATCCAGACTGTAATTACCATGAGGTTAGTTAAACATCACTTACAGCGTTAAGTATAGACCACAGTTCCGAACTTTAACCTTTAGAGTCATTCACAGCCATCGCAATCCTACCAAAGCTGAGTATTTGTATGTTGTTTTTTACTTAATGATTGTTAATCACTACTCATTGTGCTGCCAGAATTACTTCTGTTGTAGTCCAGTTTTGTCCTGTGACCAGACTGTTGCTGCATGATAGTACACAACCGCAATAGAGCAAATAATTTCTGTGGTTGGGGATTCGATTCCTGCTACCTTTAGAGGATTCGTTTCCTCTACCTTAGGGGATTTGCTCCATGCACCGTTAACGTTGGGTGCAAAACTTATTTGATAAAAGATCGTACAAAGTGACATTAACGTTCGAATGCGTCAGGTGCGTACAGAAGTATGCCTAAGTTCATTTGCTTTAAGCTAGTAGCAACATATTTAGTGACGCTCTGTTAATAATTTTCAAACGTTTATTTCAGTCTAAAAGATATTTAGACTGAGGAATTAGCCGTCCGTGTACTAACTTACGGAGGACGCGTAGCGCTCGTCATAACGTCTAGAACTGGTACTGTGGAACTAAAAACCATAAAGTTTCATTTGAAAAGGCCTAATTTTGGACCTTCATTTCCGTGGTTAATACTAGTATGCTGTCTCGTACCAAAAAATATCTAAAGTTAGATGACACCCCCTTTACGCAGGATTCGAGATAGCGATACTATTGCAAGATCAGTAAGGGCTGGTTTGAAATTTCAGCCCTAGGTATATTAACAGAGGAAGTCAGACGCTCTGATTGAAACAATGTAGAGACCTGCCATCGAGACAGCGCCACATCAGGAGCAAGAGCAGCAACATACTTCTACGTAACGCCCTGATTTTCTTCAGCAGTGTAATATTCTCTGTGATGACAGCACTATTATATAGCAGCATGCCGTGCAAGACGTTGGGTGCGAACTACCAGTAAAAGAGATCAGAGAATGACAAATTGTTCATTAGCAAATGCGTTATTTATTCAGTGATGTTCTCGTACACTGGCTGCGGCTAGGAAGTGTACGTTCAACCCCAGACATCTACATCTACATCCATACTCCGCAAGCCACCTGACGGTGTGTGGCGGAGGGTACCTTGAGTACCTCTATCGGTTCTCCCTTCTATTCCAGTCTCGTATTGTTCGTGGAAAGAATGATTGTCGGTATGCCTCTGTGTGGGCTCTAATCTCTCTGATTTTATCCTCATGGTCTCTTCGCGAGATATACGTAGGAGGGAGCAATATACTGCTTGACTCTTCGGTGAAGGTATGTTCTCGAAACTTTGACAAAAGCCCGTACCGAGCTACTGAGCGTCTCTCCTGCAGAGTCTTCCACTCGAGTTTATCTATCATCTCCGTAACGCTTTCGCGATTACTAAATGATCCTGTAACGAAGCGCGCTGCTCTCCGTTGAATCTTTTCTATATCTTCTATCAACCCTATCTGGTACGGATCCCACACTGCTGAGCAGTATTCAAGCAGTGGGCGAACAAGCGAACTGTAACCTACTTCCTTTGTTTTCGGATTGCATTTTCTTAGGATTCTTCAACATTATATTATCATTCCATTTTAAATCGCTCCTAATGCGTACTCCCAGATAATTTATGGTATTAACTGCTTCCAGTTGCTGACCTGCTATTTTGTAGCTAAATGATAAAGGATCTATCTTTCTGTGTATTCGCAGCACATTACACTTGTCTACATTGAGATTCAATTGCCATTCCCTGCACCATGCGTCAATTCGCTGCAGATCCTCCTGCATTTCAGTACAATTTTCCATTGTTACAACCTCTCGATACACCACAGAATCATCTGCAAAAAGCCTCAGTGAACTTCCGATGTCATCCACAAGGTCATTTATGTATATTGTGAATAGCAACGGTCCTATGACACTCCCCTGCGGCACACCTGAAATCACTCTTACTTCGGAAGACTTCTCTCCATTGAGAATGACATGCTGCGTCCTGTTATCTAGGAACTCCTCAATCCAATCACACAATTGGTCTGATAGTCCATATGCCCTTACTTTGTTCATTAAACGACTGTGGGTAACTGTATCGAACGCCTTGCGGAAGTCAAGAAACACGGCATCTACCTGTGAACCCGTGTCTATGGCCTTCTGAGTCTCGTGGCCTAATAGCGCGAGCTGGGTTTCACATGACCGTCTTTTTCGAAACCCATGCTGATTCCTACAGAGTAGATTTCTAGTCTCCAGAAAAGTTATTATACTCGAACACAATACGTGTTCCAAAATTCTACAACTGATCGACGTTAGAGATATAGGTCTATAGTTCTGCACATCTGCTCGACGTCCCTTCTTGAAAACGGGGATGACCTGTGCCCTTTTCCAATCCTTTGGAACGCTACGCTCTTCTAGAGACCTGCGGGACCTACGGGAGATAACTGTGGGTAAAGCTACGTAAGGAAAAACGTAGGCGGCATATTGGCCGCAGTTGCACGCGGTCGCTGGTTGGAATGTCGGCTCAGCTTAGTGCAGCGTGTGCTACGTTGCGGACCCGTTGCTGATACCAGGCGTCGACCGTCTCTCAAAATGTGTGTGAGCAGCTGGCTGTTACGGCGATGAGTCAGGCGCGCGGCACAGTGACGGGATGACTCCGAACTCAAGACCCTTTAGAGACTCCCAGGATGCTGATAGACTCATCCTGATCGTGACCCCTGCTGGATGGTAGTGCTTCAGGCGTCAGTAACATCATTTCTAGCGGCTCTCCGCAGCCCAGCTGTTAGTGAATGAGGCGGCTAGGCGTGATGAAACAGACTGGGCCCCAGTGAGGCCACTGGTTGTCGTTTACTATATCTCGGCGACTGCAACAGAGATAAGATACTCTAAGGCTCAGAATGATGACTACTTATAATTGAACGTTATTGTTTTGTTATGACAAGGCGGTGCTTTTGGTTACTTAGTTGTCCAAGACAGCTAAGTATCGAGACATGGCATGAGGTAATTCAGCTCGCGACTTTAACAGTCTGGAGCCATGCACCATGCTGTGTCAACAATATTCCAGCCTTGGCAGCTGGCTTTCCTTCCTGGCCACTAGTCGTAAAGTTTGTTCGCAGAGATGTTTGCGCAGCATTCTCTCCTCTTCAGAGGGTTCAGTCCACCAAATCATAGTTTACTAATAACTCTGTGACCCACTTAGAAACAACATAGCACAACTTATATTGTAATACATGTTTATTTAAATATTTTACACTATATACCTCTCCTTTTGGTCCAGTCCGACTCACATTGTCATGGTACCAGTATACTAATGTCTGCCTAAATTCTAGGGGTGACACTCGCGCGGCACTTGGTGCACTGCGTGTTCAGGAGGATGGACAGTTCTCCGCCGTGGATAGGCAAAGGCTGTATGAATGACGTCCAAGACTACTATGGTAACTAAACACACAATTCTTGTCGTCATGACTCAGTGCTCGTATCTACTGTGGTACTGCTGGATATGTTGGAACAATTGTTATGCACTAATAAGACAATTCTGTGGGGCTGTAAGGTCGTCCGAAGAAGTGAGTAAGGTAGGATTCAAGGTATCATTCGGCGAGTAACACTTCTAAAGGACTGTCGATAACACGCAGCAATTCATACGATAGATTTAAAACCATAGCCCCTGTTAAAATGGCCAGAAGCGAAAAAGACGGTCCCTTAGTGTCACATTCCGTACCGTTTAGTAATCTCTAAGCGTTATGTTGCCTGCTACTGTCCCTGTTCGTGACAATTCGTGGTAACTATAACTGTATCATATACAGTGTATATCTAATGAGGTTCTGCTTTCGGAAAAGAAGTCAGTGTTGTAACAATGTGCCGTGTGTCTCCTAGAAATAAGTCAATCACACTCGTCTCTGTGACAGGACCATTCTGGACAGATCACCACGCAAAAACCATTCAACTCCCACAAAATCTGAAAGAATGCAGTGCATGCTAACCATGCGTTATTTTCTTCACTAAGTTCGATGCCTACAATAGCAGGTTACGGTACGCCCGTCAAAAACATACAATCTTTACAAAATCTTGTGGCTAATGTACACTATATTAATAAAATATAATAAACAAACCTCGAAAGTATTAAAGCAAAACACTAGAATCGGATGACTTAACATCCCCCATATAACTGTTAACATACAAGAATGAAATCCGTCCACACATTATAACCTGTAAAACAACGTATGAAAGAAAATACACAAAAATAAAACTGTCATGTGTGGATTTCATATACGTCATTTATGCCCATGTCTCAAGACTTGGTAGCACCCTGATCGTAAAATAATGCACATGATATAATGCCCATAAATTTATAATACACTAACCCTTATACATCGGCCTAATCCTAGGTGTTAAAACGAACAGTAATGTACACTTCCTCTGTATGAGTATGGTTTGTTCTATCTGCTGTGTTGCCGCTCCCTTCCTATATCCTCATTCGTTTTTTGTAATTGGTGCAAATGGTAGTAATAAACTCAGTGCACTCCGAAAGGGATAGATACCCCTGATAAGAAGGAACATTGTAGGTTCACCAGAGAGATTATTTGATATGGACACTGATCGTAGTAGCGGTCCCTTATCAGTTAAAGGGCCCGCACAACAGACAAGCGAGGTGGGCTGCCAACCTACCTTCAAGAGCTCAGATGAAAACATCGTCAGTGGATGTAAACATCAACAGTCTTTCCGCGTAAACACTGCACTACTTACTGAAAAGCTATGTGACAAGGAGCTACCAATTGGAACTAACGTGGCTAAGTGTAGCACTCCGCAGAATCGGTGATATGAACATGCCAGCAGTCGGACCGATAGTGTATACCTACAGCTAGGACAGCTCCGGCCAATACCTACGCCAGCTCTTAACTCGGTAGACACTCGCCGCAGCCTTCAGTAGAGAGTCGTATCTTGTTGGGCACAACATCACTTTGTAACTGTGTAATGTAGTGTTTTGTTGTTATTTCTTTTCATTGTGTTGTACTCCTACCTGTCTTTGCCACCAAAAGGATTGTTGTGTTTCTTGTTTTTGCGTTTGGAAATCAGTGCACTTCAAGAAGGTGTTTTAGTTAAATAAAGTGTATTCAAACTTGATCGTTAGTTCTTTCCTGCCGACCGCAGGACACTACAGTGTCTTCCTTAGAGGAATACCTTCAGTCCTTGACGGAAACTCTACAGCAGGTTCAGTCTGCGTTCACAAGGTCAGAACATCGCCCTAACTCCTCAGCGTTGCAAGACGTAGCTCGTAGAGTTAATTCCATTGCGGGTAAGTTAAGCACTTCGCACGTGGCTTCACCGACGTTTCTGGCTTTCGATAGGTCTGTCGAGCCATGGTCAAATTATATTGAAAGGTCGGAACAACATTTACTGGTACATGGGATCCACAACGGAAATCGAAGTCGAACTTTTTTTAGCAACAATCGGACCACAGGTGTATCATTTAATTCAACAATTGAACCCTGAGCAGTTCCCATATTAGGACTGCCTTTTTGACTACTTTGATGCAGTAATACACTTCACCTCTGCCCGTCGGACATCCTTTTCTTGTCGAAAGTTACCAGGTCACACATATCGGGAATGGATTAAGACTCTCCATGGTCTTTCCCCAATTACAAATTGCTGTGTGCCATCGTTACCTGTAAGCAGTCTTATGCCAGTTCATTGATTCACGATATGGTGGTGTTTCACGCACCGGACGAGGGTCTTCGGGCTGATATTTAGAGGTTATAAGACTCGTCCCATGACAACTGTCTGCCGATCATTCGTGCGTTTGAACAGCCTCACAGCCTACAACCGCTGTGTCTTGATCCAGCAGCTTTCGTGGCTCGCCAGTCGCCTAGCACCGAGCGGGAGTCTCGTTGGTGCGTTGGTACATTGCCTGAGACAAAGTCTTCCAACCATTTCCCATGATGTCCGGACTCACCAACGGTCGGAGTGCCCCCACGGGCGAGCAAGGTCTACTTGCAGCCGAAAGGGCCATATCGCCGTTGTGTGTGAGACTTCGCAGAAACATCGCGTAGATGCCACGCTCCCTGCGGAAGCACAATGTCGTCACGAATCGTCACCACCGGACCTGGAAGCCTCGCCTTCGATTGACAGACAAGTATATCCATCATTCCGCAGTAGGGAGATCGTTTCCGCCTTACCTTGGAGGTCGCGCATATTCCTGAGGTCTTCCAAACTG
The DNA here is from genome assembly GCF_023864345.2 of Schistocerca serialis cubense. Lineage (NCBI taxonomy): Eukaryota > Metazoa > Arthropoda > Insecta > Orthoptera > Acrididae > Schistocerca > Schistocerca serialis. The sequence continues at coordinate 594,919,051 of NC_064640.1, read as the reverse complement.
ACACGGTATCTTCCGTTTCTGTTGTGGATGGTGACACATACCAACGCTTGGGCTCTCCAGCTTTGTCTCTGTTCACTAGCGCATTGCATTGTTTCAGTAATCACCATATATCAGTCGACGGCGTTTTTTCAACACAAATCTCCTGCAATGGCCGTTCCTTCACCGCTCAGTTTTTGGTGGTCGGCTCCCCCGGCGCTACTAACCTTCTGGGTGAGTACAATTTTTGTCGTCTGGGTTTGTCGGTGAAGGATGAGGTACAGGCAGTTTCGATCCTCTCCTTGGATACCCTCTTCGCCCTGTTTCTCAGCGAATACGAAACGTTTTTCTCATCCTCCACACCAGGGGGTGAAGGGTTTCACCGCACATGTTCATTTTCTTCCCTCTGCTGCCCGTCGTTTTTTAAAGCCCGCCCGGTCCCCTTTGCTCTCCAAGACAAGCTCCAGGCGGAACTTCGCCACTTACAAGACGAAGGCATCCTCTCCCCTGTTGCGTACAGTCGCTGGGCGACGCCTACCGTGTTAGTCGATAAGCCGAATGGTGTTGTACGCATATGTGGCGATTTTAAGGTCACGGTTCAAAATGGTTCAAATGGCTCTGAGCACTATGGGACTAAACATCTGTGGTCAACAGTCCCCTAGAACTTAGAACTACTTAAACCTAACTAACCTAAGGACATCACACACATCCATGCCCGAGGCAGGATTCGAACGTGCGACCGTAGAAGTCGCGCCGTTGCGGACTGAGCGCCTAGAACCGCTAGACCACCGCGGCCAGCTAAGGTCACGGTCAATTCTCAGTTCGTCATCGTTGCATATTCTGTCCCATCGGTGTAAGACATACTCACACGTCTTGCGGGCTCCACCGTTTTCGCCAAAATAGATTTGCGCGATGCTTATATGCAGCTACCATTGGACGAGGAATCCCAGCAGTTCCTAGTTATCAGTACCCCGTATGACCGTTTCCGGCACAACCGCCTCACGTTTGGCGCTGCCAGCGCCCCCGCCCTTTTCCAATGCTATTTGGATCACCTCACAAGTCAGGTGTCGGTGCGGCAAATTATCTGGACGATATCATCGTGGATGGATCGTCCACGGTGTATCTCACAGACAAGATGGCTAGGCTGTTTCAGGTTTTTTCCGAGGCTAACCTGCCTTGCTAGAAAGAAAAGTGTGACTTTTTTGCGCGTGAGGTCAGCTATCATGGGTTCACGATTTATTCCCGTGCCCTCCGCGCCTTTAAGAAGTATGTCGAGGTGATTCACACCGTGCCTCCTCCCACCAATGTGAAGCAACTGCGATCCGTCCTCGGTCAAATTAACTATTATAGGTGATTTATAACCCACGTCGGCGAGATTTAGGCGCCCCTGACTGGATTGTTGCGCAAGGGTGTGCCTTGGGTTTGGGATACGGCGTGTGAGCAGGCTTTCACAAGTCTATAGTCTGATCTCTCCCGCCCACGATGTCTGGCCGCTTACGACTCTTCTCTGCTTCTCATCCCCGCCGCCATTGCACAGGAGTATGGCCTGGTGCTGCCCTATCGCAAGTGGCAAACGGCGTTGAGAGGGCAGTGGCTTTCATATCCAAAAAATTGAGCGATGCTCAAACCAAATACAGCCAAACTGAAAAACAAGTTTTGACACCGGTTTTCGTCTTGAAAAAATTCTGAGATTTCGTGTACGGACGTCATTTCACTCTACACACCGACCACAAACCTTTGACTTCTTTGCTTCGTCTGTAGCAATCTGGCCGCTATGTCTGGTGACATTCGACTTTGATATTGTCTATCGCACCTCTGAACGGCACTAAAACGCCGATTAACTTTTCTGGATACCTGCCGGAGCGGACCGTGAGTTCTACGCCTCCCCCTTGGTTTTTTTCCATGTGGAACCGAACGTGTACTCAGCTCTGGACGCGCTTCCATTGGATGCCGATGCGGTCCGGTGGGCCACAGCTCTGGATCAGACACTGCAAGCTCTCTGCTGCCAAATCGTTGTGGGTTGGCCGACCAGACATCGTAGCGCCCGTGATGTGGGAGTCCAGCATTTTTGGGATCATCGGCACAGTCTGTTCTTCCGCAGTGGCGTCATCCTTTTGCATAGTGATTCGGACATTCTGTGGTCATATGGCATGCATTGAGCTGCTGTGTCCTCGACCTCCTCCACGCTGCCCATTGGGGATTCGTCCTCACCTAACAGGTGGCCCATTGACACCTTTATTGGCCCGAACTGGATGAAGACATTGCCTCCCTCATGTCAGCCTGCACCACATGCCGAACACGTCAGGCAGCACCCCCACGCCAGTATTATTCGTGGCCAGATGCAGCTGCTCCGTGGGAACGACTCCACTTGGATTTTTCACGGCCATTTCATGGTTCCCAGTGGCTCATCCTGATCGACTTCAGGTCGGGATACCCTTATGTATCCCACAAGATGAACACCCCTTCCGCTGAGGCTATCAAAATTCTCCGGCACCTCCTTGCTGTGGAGGGATTCTCCAAAACGATCGTTACAGATTACAATCTGTAATTTACTTCAACCGAATTTAAGAAGTTCTGTGTAGCCAATGGGGTTTCCCTTGTCAGCACCACCCTGTTTCACCCTCCATCAAATGGCCAGGCAGAACATTTTGTGCAGACATTCAAGATGTAGCTTGACAAGCTGCTGAGCCATCACCTGCTGGAGAAGCTGGAGAACGCTTCTTTCTTGTTTTGGCTACATACTGCTCTGCCCCTCACGTCAGTAAATGTCCAGTGGGGATACTTCACGGTCGACCATTTTCCTCTCCCTTATCTGTCCTTGTTCCTGAGACTTCTCACTCTCCCATACGCACTGCCGCACACTCCCTCCACATCAGGCAGGAGGTTGGGTGTGGATCTTAACCAATCCACAGGCGGGCTGGGCGCCTTCCGTCGTCACCAAGCTCTTTAGCCGTGTGATGGCATCTCTCTGGTGGGCTGATGATTCCGCCACCTGCCAGCACCTCCAAGTCTGGTGGACGACAACGCCCTGGGGGAGCTGCCAGTGCCTGTCGATGGGTGACCTGTGACGGAACGTCTGCTTTTGCCTCCACCTCAGCTGCTGCTTATGCCACCAGCTGACCCTGCTGTGTCGCAGCCGACAGCCCCTGATGGCCAAAATCCTATGGACGTCGATAATGATGTCCCTACTCCTATGGACATTTGTGGTGCTGTGAATTCTTTTCCCAGCAGGATAAATGTTGTAGCGGCACCTTATCAGTTAGAAGGCCCGCACAACAGACAAGCAAGGTGGGCTGCCGACCTCCCTTCAAGAGCTGAGGTCAAAACATCGCCAGTCAATGTAAACATCAACAGACTTTCCCCATAAACATGGCACTACTTCGTGGAAAGCCATGTGATAGAGATCTACCAATTGGAACTAATGGAACTAAGTGTAGTACTCAAGAGAATCGGTGTTACATGCATGCCAGCAGGGTTAGACCAGCAGTGTGTACCAACAGCTAGGACAGCACCAGCCAAGTCCTGCTTTGACTCTAGCTCAGTAGACACTCGCCATGGTCTTCAGTAGAAAGCTGTATCTTGTTGGGCGTAACGCCACTTTGTAATTGTGTAGCGTAGTGTTTGGTTATTATTTCTTTTCTTTGGGTTGTACTCTGATCTGGCTTTTGCCAGTGCAAGAACTGTGGCGTTTCTTTTTGCTCTTGCGTTTGGAAATCAATGCAAGCCAAGAAGGCTTTTTAGTTAAATAAAATGTATTCGAACTTGATCGTTAGTTCTTTCTCGCCGACCACAGGGCACTACACTGATACCACCTGAAGGATTTCTTTGTTTCCCTAATGGTGTGTAGTAGCTCGTTAACAGCTAATCTGTAGTCAGGCATCTTCGCATTTGACTGTCTGAGATGTTCCTGACATTCGAGAGCCTTTTGTTCTATTTGCACTAATTCGATACCTTCCATAATGCTCTTGCAAAATTTCTGACCAAAGTCCCATTCTACCCAATTTGAGTATCTACTCTGTCGAATGGTGATAGGGTTTTCTGTCCATATATTACTTTGTGTGGTGATAGACGTTACTTTCGTGAATCTTAGAACTGTATCCCAATCGTCATGATGACTGTTTATACTATGACTTCAATACTTCTCTATGGTTTGATGTACTCGTTCTATCCTTACATTCGCCGGTGGATGCATTGCACTTGTCCTAAACTTGTTCTATGCAGCAACTGACAAACATTTCCATTCATTTCGAGATGCAAATGGCTTCCAAATCTGCAGTTAACGCGTCTGGACAACGTATTTCCACAACAAATCGATTACCATGGCCTGAGCCGCCGTGTTGGATCGCTGAGTTTTAATAGCTATCGTTCTCATATACCTCGAAAGACGTTCTGTTCTGTCAGCACACAACGATTCCATGCCAGTGTTTGTGCAAATGTGGATAAGATACTCATGATAATGCCATAAAATGACTTAATCAGCCTCAGGTAGTCTTTACAGTAGATTATGCTGGTTGCTCAATGCATCATACGGTTTCTGACATACTGCCTGACAGCTAGCTTACGTGTTGGACAGTGCCGTATAGGGAGTGCCAGGCTTAACGCAGCCAGAGTGGGTGGACCACATATGGTCGAAGGCTCAGCCTGTCTTGAAACTGCTCGGTCCCTCTCCGAAGCACCCGGTACCTCGTGACAATTTATTTAGTATGGCTGTGCGGCATTTCTCCTCTGGCACAACTTTTCTCAGTCTCACAGAATCGTTATGTCAGTGGCTTTTACCCTTCACCCTCTGTTGACGGTATGAAGGACATTCACAGCTCCAGTGGCTGTTTGTATATAAAGAGGTAGTGTAGCCATCTATAGTCACAAGCCTTTGAAAATCAACGGGAATGGCAGAAAGAGGGAGAAGAATTTTCACTATATATCATACAGTCGCAACAACGACAGGTACTTCGTCTGCAGATCGCGGTCGTGCGGTAGCGTTCTCATTTCCCGCGCCCGGATTCCCGGGTTCGATTCCCAGCAGGGTCAGGGATTTTCTCTGCCTCGTGATGACTGGGTGTTGTGTGATGTCCTTACGTTAGTTAGGTTTAAGTAGTTCTAAGTTCTAGGGGACAGATGACCATAGATGTTAAGTCCCATAGTGCTCAGAGCCATTCTTTGAACAGATACTTCAAATTTCCTATGAAACGATATTACAGTATCATGCAGACAGAATTTAAAGATTTACTTGACAGTGAAAGAGCAAAAAATTACGAAAATCTACAGTCAGGATTCATTGTTCTCTGCACTAAGAATCACTTTGAGCTAAGTTTGCAGGCATCTAACACTTGAAGAAATTGTTACGTCTGCCACAGACGGCCCCTTCCAGACAGACAACACCGAAGACACACCTGTGTACCTTATAACATACACAAGCATTTGCAGGCGCAACCAAGAGGGAAACAATTCTTCAAAACAAACAGAACTTGCTAGAGACTAATGCGAACCTTTTTCTGCAGAGGTCGCCTCACAGATACAGGGAGAGCTGGAGTACTCCGCCGGCCTCCGCCGGCATTATAAGGCCAGGGCAGCAGCAGTACAGCCAGTTCCTCGCCGAGCTACGGAACTCACCGACGCTCTTGATGAATGGTTGTCTAGAAGTTATTTGTTTTGTGTGTATATAGTGATTGTTCGAGAAGTGTAGTTCAGTTTCAATAAACGACATTATACTGAGTGTTCTACAATTCTGAGTATTCTCCATTAATGGTACAAACAGTAAATTTGCTCAGTAACACGTATTATTCCACTGTCAGTTGCAACAGTTACCAATGGAACTGAACAAGTGTTGGCTCTGAGCACTATGGGACTTAACATCTGTGGTCATCAGTCCCCTAGAACTTAGAACTACTTAAATCTAACGAACCTAAGGACATCACACACATCCATGCCCGAGGCAGGATTCGAACCTGCGACCGTAGCGGTCACGCGGTTCCAGACTGAAGCGCCTAGAACCGCTCGGCTACCACGGCCGGCGCTGAAGAAGTATGTGGGGACGTTAAATATTTCTGTAAAGTACATTGGTTAAGTCGAACGGAAACGCTGGAACGATTCTTAGGTTTAAAACCAGCTTCTATTAAATTTATGAAGGAAAAAGAGCAGGAACGAGAATTACAATATCCAGAATGGATTGCAGGAATCACATGTCAAGGAGACTTGACTGCATGTAGCCCACAGTAAGACACTGCAAGACGCGGAACAATTTCTTTCTGATTTTATGGGGATACATTTGAAAATAAAATCACGTTGCAGGACGGACACATTTTGGAAATCATCGTCCAGTTCCCTAAGGTCACTTGTGTTATAAAAAACGCGAGGTTTAAATAATTCATTTTGTTCTTGAAAGAACAAAAGGATAGTTTCCTAAGCTTGTTGAGGTAACTACCCCTCTTACATTTGTTTTCGAGTTGTTTTCGAGATCGTTTGCCGTTTCAGTTGGATGCACACCTGTGCATATGCACATATACTGACTGATCTGAAACGTAATTCCTGTTTCAAAGACAAGTATTTTTACGTTGAAACTGTCCAGGACAGAAACTGCTTTCCGCTGGTAGAGTTTCCACGTCTCGATAATTAGGTTACAAAAGTGCTACCATAATTAATTCAACATACGTGTGTGAAAGACATTTTTTCGATTCTGAAAGTAAGTCCCAATTACGTGGCAGCCTGAATGCGAAAATCTGCTAAATTTTCTGCGTTTGTCAATATGCCAACAGTTGGTACCCTATAAAAATTAGATTTCGTCTCCAGCGTGCCAAAAGTAGCTAACAACAATGCTGAAAATTTGTTTTGTTTGTGGTCTATGTTGTTGAGAAGTACGAAACACAAAACCAAGTCGTATGTAATGCGACTGCACTGCCATTTAAGGCCGGTTCCCATTACAGCGCGGCAGCGTGGCGTGCGGCAACGGCAGCGGCAAGCGTTTTCCGCTTTGATATGGCGGCTCGTGGAATTGACGTTCCCACCTGGAAGCGGTAGACGCTAGTGGTAGCCAATGACGGACCGCCACGGAGGTATGGGGCGAGACCCACTGAAACGCCCGGTGAGTTTGGTTAACTATATCGTGTACCTACACGAAGGGAAGACGACGTTGGGTGAAGACATACCAATTTTTCATTTTCTGTACAATGTACCCTTTCACATATTCCGTTATTCTTGTTTTCTTATTTCACCATAAACATATTTCATGACTACCGTTTATTATTGTTCACTATCTCGTAACACAATGAAACAATGTACGATAAAATGGATTATTCAGATATTTATGCGAAACAAAAACTTAAAATGTGATACGGTAGCAGGTACAGGAAGAGAAAACAGTAAGAACACAATAGTTTGGGCCGGCCGGTGTGGCCGAACGGTTCTAGGCGCATCAGTCTGGAAACGCGCGACCGCTACGGTCGCAGGTTCGAATCCTGCCTCAGGCATGGGGGTGTGTGATGTCCTTAGGTTAGTTAGGTTTAAGTAGTTCTAAGTTCTAGGGGACTGATGACCTCATATGTTAAGTCCCATAGTGCTCAGAGCCATTTGAACCACAAAGGCTTGGGGGAGGGATGAAAGGGGAAGCCACCTGGTAGAATTTCACACAGAGCATAATGTAATCACCGCCAACACCTTGCTTAAGAATCACAAAAGAACAATGCACATTTGGAAGAGTTTTTTCGAAACCAGATTGGAAATTGAAACACATTTCCCGCTGCAGTCGCAAACCGATAATAATTTATTGGTTACGAGTTGCAGTTTACAACAAAAGAGACAGTAAATGGTAGCAAATTAAGGAGAAGGAACTTGAATAAGACAAAACCCACAGTTTTTCAATACTCTTAAAGGTACCATAAGATCGACTGAAACATAGGAAGGAATCCATTACAATACGGATGGATATCTGTGAGAGATGAGGTGGTGTTGACACTTCTGCCAGGTCATAGCTCATGAGCCAAATTCTTGGCTTCCCGTGGTATTCGTCAACAGTACTGATGAGCTAGACACCTTTCTTTGGTCCTTCGACACCTAAGCACTGATAACGTGTTATAACGTGCCTGTGTCAACAGTACTGTTCAGCTACATTTAATTGTGTGGTCCTTCGATCCCTGTGCCCTGATAACATGTGCTTATGTGGCTGTCTCAAAACTTCCTCACACAACATGGCTCAAACGCAACACCTAAGCCACGTTTTTTCTTCTTGCGTAGTACCCTGTCCTGAGCAGTTAACTGTGATTGCGCTGAAGATAGTTTACAGTCTTCATTAGATGTTTCCTACCGCCCCTCAACAGTAAACCCACTCTTCGTAACACACAGACCTTCCTACTGAAGCCATATTCATTCCCATGATTCCTGCCAGGCTAATAAACTGCCTCGAAATCGAATTTGTTAAGACTCAGTGCCTAAAGCGTTAATCTATTTGATGGATCTTGCAACTCCAGTAGCAATTTTAATGCCATGTGCTTAGTAACCAAACTAAATTTCTTAGCATTGAGATAAATAATTTAAGATCCGTCCAAACTCTACCATAACTTGTCACATGGCTGAAATATTGTGCTTCTTATAACAGGAAATAGCATTTCTCTATACGTAACCTGTTAAACACCGTACAGTAGCTGCTATTCCATATCCTTCGCAAAGACAGTGATGCCATCCAAATGTCTCTGTTGTAACCTATGCAAGACGTCATCGATCAAATTCTGAAATTTGGCTATCATTTTCTTTCACGCAAATAGCATATGGTGATATTAGTAGCGTCCCAAAGGACAGACGAATGCCGTTTGATATCGTTGGACCAATGAAACTTCTAACTGACGATAGCTGCCTCAAAGATCCATCGTGGAAAAATACTTGCACTGCCTGAAATTGTCCAAAGTCTCTGTTATATATTGGATTCAATATGTGTCCGTAATAGGAAAGTTATTAACATAGCTATAGCTACATCAAAGCTGGCCTACTTTGGTTCAATCTATATTCCTCCTCAGTGCAATCACCACCAGTGTTCCCCAAGGCACTATCACTATCCTCAGCTATGACATCATGTAATTGTTGATTAATGAACTACTCCATCAGTGGCTGTAGCAAATGAGGTACACGGTATGGTTTACAGTACACAGACTGATCCTTCATATTTGTGGTGAAGCAACACAGTGGTCGCTGGCGAAGACTGACGAAGATTTAATAGGTTCTCAAATTCTAGGAACAACCCTGCATTGCCAATTTTTCCATTGCCTCCAAATGTTTCATTTTTTCCCATTATGCAATTATACTGGTAGCTTGTTTATTCTTAGGGTCTTAATTCATCGTACATAGACCATCTTCTTCCAAATTCCCCAAATAGACCACCAGCAATCCATTAGATAAGTCCAAGTAACTGGTCCCTAAATTTTCAGTTCTGACATGCACTGCCTGCCCGCTGTGTACCTTCCCACACATGTACGACAGCCCTGCGTACAATACACTGTGCTTTCTGTAACGGAACACTCTCTTGCAGCTACTCAACCTCATATAACACTTTCACCAGCAAATCATTTCCTACTCTCACCCACAGCAGATTTCCCATAACTTGGGGTACTATATTGAAAGAATCAATTCTCGGTGGCTTCTCTCACAGTTTAATTGATTCCCCTTCCATGAGAAACAAACCATGTTGCAGTGTGACACTGACAGTAATTTTGCCTAGATGAAACAACGTCCCATCAGGTTCCAGTATATGCTGTCCAAGGCCAATGTTAGGGTGATGGTGATACAGGAAATATAACCCTATGACTCTGCAGTAATCATAGCTGGGCACAAGACCGTGAATCCGTTAGTAGTTAATTAACGAAGTTAACTTTTCGAATAAGTTATTAAATTTCAAGCTAAATTTAAGAAAACATTACCGCACTCTGTAATCTCCGTAAACTCTCTCTCAGTCCGTTACTAGTTAATTAAGTATCCACTATTCATTATAAAAATTACAGAAATCATGTTCTGACAAGTTCGGGTCATGTAGTAGCTTGGCTACGCCTTTCTGGGCGCGATTAATGCAAACAACTGAGTGCGAGCTAGAATTACTAGGTGTTTGATGTTGCAAATGTATGACAACATTCTATTGGATGTAGTAAGAAAACGAATGGATGAAGTTGTTGAAGAGGCTTTGAGGCACGAAGCCGCCGACATTTCAGACAGAGCTACTTTAAGCGGTGGAAGCGGTAGCAGCAACAACGAAGACACAGAGGATGATTTTTTTTTGCCTGTAATTCAGTCTAAAGAGAAGCCTCGTAGTAACACATCTTTAGCCCTCGGCAGATTCTCGACGTGGTTTATAGTGTCGTCAGATAACAGCACAGCCATTCAAACCATGAGCTGCTAGTTGGCGAACCTCGGTTGACTGCTGGCCGGTACCCGCAGCGTTTCTTGGCTGCGGTTAGCGAGAACTGGGGTCGGGCAGGGCCGGGTTACCACATAATGCTCCTGTTATAATCTTCAAATAACACTCTTAGGAAACAGCTATTAGTATACGAAACAAGTTCTGAAATCACCGTCTTGATGTCGTGAAGAACTTGTAGCAGTGCCTGTTATCGATGGATAGATTGGCGAGCAGTACGTACTTGAACCTATCGCCCCAATACCCCAGCGTTTGCTGCGAGTACATACGGTGTTCATTTGGAAGAGCCTCTTCGGAAGAACCAATGGAGATGCACCATGAAGAGAACTTCACTTACGTAATTCACCCTACAAAATGCTTACTCCCTCTTCACAGTTTTAAAGACACTAAATTATGAGTTTGGACCGAGAATTCGTGGATCTCTTCTTGAAGCTTCTAATAGCCTTGTGACAACATCGAAATCTGTTTAAACTAAGGTCTGCCGACTTCAAAAGATATTTGAGTAAAGTTTCCTTTCCTAGTGTGGGAGAAAAATTAGTGTTATAGCTAGATTTTTGGGTTGGTCACTGTAAAAGAGCAGTGTTGAGGTCTGATGACAAAGAACTCACTAATCTGATGATCCCAATGACATGACTGGTACAGCCGTTGGACATAACGCCTTTCGATGGGGTAGGAACATACTGAGAAGATTTTCAGATCTAGTTCTGCAGAATGATTATGACGTAAATATCCAATTGAGAAACAATCTAAACAACCATCAGTCACAAGCACACAATCAGTTCTCTTCGCTCAGGTTTTCGAATATGCTGAAGTAAGCATGTTACGAGTCAGGACCACCGGCTGAGAAGTCTCTGCAGAGGGATGCTGGCTCTGCAACGGACCAGCAGTTTATTAGGTTTGTGTCTAATTAGCTTTTTGAAGGCCATTTGGATCCCACAGAAAGGAATGACTTCCTGTTTTCGTCAGATGATTTTGTGCAGTAAGGTAGTATGAGAGTCCTTTCCCATTTTCTTTTGCTAAATTTTTTTTCGTGTTGTGTCGCTTCTCGTGTATTTTATGCAAAGAAATCTCGCTTATCGCGCATGACGTAAAAAGGTTAGGATGTAAGTACTCCTGTTTAGAATATCATTACTGTAATGATTTTGTGTCATAATAATGAGTTACTTCTTCTTTCCATTTAAAAAATACACGTATGTGAAATATTAAACTAAAAAACATGAATTTGAACCGTAAAGCAAAAGTAAGTAAAACAAATGATTATAAAAATAATTAATGAATAGATATTTCATCATGTGTGTTGAAAATACTCTGACAGCACATTGTGGACTAATTATTTTCGAGAAATGGCATTTCAAAAACAGCTTTTATTATACATGGATGAATGTGGCGTGAATGTTTCTTTCATATATGTTGTAGCAAAAGTTTAATTCTGAAAATAAATTATTGGTGATGGGGTGTTTCATTAAAATGTGTGTTTTCAACACATACATGGTATGAAAATGGTTAGTAATATAATAGTAATTGGAGTCTGTAGGCTGAGATGTGCGTGGCTGGCTGTGGCAAAGGTAAACGAAACAAAACTGTCTACTGAATGGTGGAGCTATCCACAGAACACTATGTTACCAAATCTTAGCATCAACTAGCATAACTGAACGACTGAAAGAAAATATTAATGCAGTCATACGACATGCTCAATGACAAGCACTATCGTTACACCAAACCATATCTGATTATTTGTTGTTACGCCTTTTGGGAGGGGAAAGAGATAATGTGATTTATCGATGTTTTACGGACTTCTTCGTTGTTATTAAAATCCTTGCCTCTTTCAGGACATTTAAAATAAATCGTCCTAATTCTCACAAAAAAACATAAAATACTTGTGCTACCATAAACTCTATAGTGGTTTCGCTTAGGACAGTGTTTCGGAAACACCGGTGGAAAGACTGGGGTAAATAAAGTGGTGGGACAAACTGTAAACTTTTACAACGACATTTTATTTTCATAAAAACTGGCATCAACACGCAAGACTGAACTCCTAACGTTAACGGTTGCTGGTCACTGATTTACTTGTGAAATAAAATGAAATCGAAATCACTATAGCCTTCAAAACGGGATTATACTCGTATTTCCATGATAGTCAAGAAACGGAAAGTGTGGACGAACACACTCGTATCTGTGTATATATACACAGAAAAGATGAAAATGGCTCTGAGCACTATGCGACCTAACTTCTGAGGTCATCAGTCGCCTAGAACTTAGAACTAATTAAGCCGAACTAACCTAAGGACATCACACACATCCATGCCCGAGGCAGGATTCGAACCTGCGACCGTAGCGGTTGCTCGGTTCCAGACTGTAGCGCCCAGAACCGCACGGCCACTCCGGCCGGCGAAAAGATGAAAGGTAGGCAGGTAACCTTAATGTGTTCACACAATTATGGCAAAGGTCATTGTACCAACTGATCTCATGTTAGCAATAAATAACACAAGTACAAACAGGAGATGTAATCAGTGATCCGAACAATACCCAGGCGGAAAACGAATGAAAGACCCACGTGGTTGAGTAACTTAACGATGCTAGAAATTACGCGAAATATCATAAACGACTGAAAATTGAGTATGTGCCAACACACTTCCGAGAAAGATTTAGAGAAATGCAGCAATCCCGACCAAATAATGAATAGGAAGGGCTGAGGACTCAACTTGTTCGTGATAACACGTTCACACACCAACAGTGCTAGGTATAGAAACATTTCACAGTTACGAAAGCTTTAAACATGTGATCCTATGTAACAAAAAAAAATTCGACTGAAGTTAGGAAGAGGTGGAGCTGAAGGCTTACTGAACGTAATATGAACAAGTGAGTTCAATGGGAAAAAGCTCACGGGAGAGGGATAGAAACAAAACTCGAACGACCGTAGAAACTGTAGCAAGAAGAAGAATTATACGCGCCATAAGACAAAATTACACACGTATTCAGGGTGAAGAAAGAAATATTCTCGCGTAACTAAATCTCTTGATCTATCTCACACTTCCACATCTCAAAGTACCACTGGAGAGAAGCAAGTCCCTGAATAAGTCAATAAGCCATGAAAATCCTACCATTCGTTACTCTACGTAAATGATGGAACATGACTCTGAAAACAAAGCTGCGAAAGAAAATTATTAAATATTTCCTTTAGGATGAAGGCTTACACAACATCACAACAGTTTTAAGTTACCAAGCTCGCGCTTAACCAAGACCAACAGTGGAGTCCCGAGAATACTTGCTGACTAGAGAACCACCCAGGTAAACGGAAGTGACAATAGGGGTCCCTTCCATCACCAACCTAACAACAGTCTAATAACTTACACAGAAGGGACGAAACTCTTTGCCATGGTCAAGCTACTCAGTGTTTGTGGTACTATGATCACAGCAGACGGAAAACGTTACACTAAGTCCTCATTGGAAATACCACTCGGACCCTCACATTCACTCACCTTTTCATGCAATATGGAATGGAAATGAAAGAACATAGGAATATAGAAACTAAACTCCGTCCGAACAGGCCTTGGAAGGCCCAAAGGTATCACCTGACGGCTGTGTCATCCTCAGCCAATAGGCGTCACAGGATGCGGATGGACATGTGGTCAACTCACCGCCCTCCAGGCTGTTGTCAGTTTTCGTGATCAGAGCCGCTACTTCTCAGTCAAGTAGTTCATCAATTGGTCACAGGAGGTCTGAGTGCAACGCGCTCGCCGACATCGCTCGACGGACCGGACGGTCACCCATCCAAGTGCTAGCCAATTCCGAAACCGCTTTACTTCAGTGATCGGACGGGAATCGGTGTTAGCAACGCGGAAAACCCGTTGCCACGGGAATATAAGACAGAAACAATATAAAATAGATGTGTGAGTTGCGTGGGAAACAATGGACAATACAGAGTGTCCCACATAAAACCGGAACGCCTTACGCACGAGATTCAAATAACAATGAAGTAACTAAAAGGAATAGATAATATTAACCTTAAAAACATGTAGCTACCTATGATTCTTCAGTGTCTCAAAAAATGGTTCAAATTGCTCTGAGCACTATGGGACTCAACTGCTGTGGTCATTAGTTCCCTAGAACTTAGAACTACTTAAACCTAACTAGCCTAAGGACATCACACACATCCATGCCCGAGGCAGGATTCGAACCTGCGACCGTAGCAGTCGCACGGTTCCGGACTGCGCGCCTAGAACCGCGAGACCACCGCGGCCGGCTCAGTGTCTCCCGACGTACTTCATGACGAAAGAGTTCACCGGTGAACAGCCGGGTGTTAGTGCCCAAAGGGCACAATCTTTTCGGCAAGCGACCACGTTGCAGTCATCAAGTTCAACGTGATGGTGGTAACACCCGGCTGTTCACCAGTGTACTCTTTCGTCATGTAGATACCTGTTTGTAAGATATACTGGAAGGGTAGTGGTGTCTGTGCTCATCCATGGCCACCACGCATCGCTGACTTCTTGTGATGTCGTTACCACCAACGCGCTGTAATACTGCAGGCGTGATGTTGTTAATTTCTCTCGTAATGTTCCATTTAAGATCATCTTTTGTGTGAGGATTGTCAGTATTCACTTTGCTTTTTAGTGTGCGAGATAAATAAAAATCACACGATGTTAAGTTCGGGGACGTTGGAGGCCACAGCCCTCGTATGACAAGTCTGTCTATAGGGAGCACGATGATGATGTGGGCCATACTTTGGTTAGTCGTGTGAGCGGTTTCTCCCTTTTGTTGGAATACTGCATCCATGTTCTCTGGGTCTCTTAATTGTGCATACAAAGGGTAAAAGATCTCTAAATATCTGGCACCGTCTAAGGTGTAATTGAAAAATACGGGGACAATGATGCGCATGCTGGACAAGACACACCAAACACCTGTCTTCTCTGAGAGGAGAGATCCTTCACGCCAAATATGTGGGTTGTCCTGCGACCAGTATCTGCAATTCTGGGAGACTACGTGACATACAAATGAAACCAGGTGTTATCTGAGATAAAGTAAAGCAAAGGGTCCCAGTAACCCTTATCAATGGATGTTAACGCCCATTTATTTTAATGAGCTCTTTTTTCCTTATCCTCAAATATCAACTCTTGAGCCATACTCATGTGATAAACTCTTAATTTCAAGTATTTTAGTACATGATGACAAGATGTACTAGGTATACCAACTGCTGCGATAACCTCCTGACCAACTTCGCAGGACATCTTGTAATGTCCAGACGAATTCTGTCTATAGTTTCAGGGATCTTCACTGTCGGTCGCCTATTCCTCTGTACATTCTGAATGGACTCTACAGGCCTCAATTTCTTGTACAAATCTTGAACAGCGCTGGTCATGGGGAGTTTCCTACCAGCATACTTCGGCTGAAACATTTCTTGACAGAGCCTGTCTTTGTGTAACACTCCACAACTTCCATTTCCTGTTTCAATGCAAATTGCCCAATTTATGTAACAGCTCAACAATACGAGCCTCTCACAGCAACTGACGCTCGAATGGACAGCTGCACTCAACTTCCCGATGAAATGCAGTGTAGTCAACTTTCGAGACATTGGTGGCACTTCACAAGCAATTCGACTAGAACTGATTAACCAGTACGTGGGGCGTACCGGTTTTGTGTGGGACATCCTGTAGTTATACATACATAAACGTGTTTTAAACTAACGCAGAAAAAATGACGTTTCTGTCATAAGTTAACTAAGACTGAAATAATACAGTCCATTACTCAGTCTTCTCCTGGGCTAAATTAAGAAAATCAGAGGTGCTAATGTGACATATAGTAAAAAGTTAGACCAAGAAAAATATCATGGAACGATTCTTATACAGACGTTTTATGTTTTCGACTCCGCTACATACCCGCGAAGTTTCATCAAGATCTTTTATTTACACCTGGGAATGTTCGCTTGTGAGTCCAATAAAATTGCGCGACCCTGCGGACATGGTACTGACTTCAGATGTCAGCAGCCCGCCGGCACGAGTGAGGGCACCGGGTTGCTACGGCAAACGACCAAGCACATTAAGCACTAGGGCGATGGTTCGAAATTCAAGACCCCTGAAGGCCCTAGGGACGACATGGAGTCGGTCTCGAAGTGGCCCCAGCCAGATCGCGCTAGTTCAAACCACGGAAGCATCATTTCTAGCAACAGCCCATCACCCAGAAGCTGGTGGATGAAGCAGCTAGACGTGATGAAACAGATTGGGTCCCACTGGGACAGTGGTCTGGTGAGGAGTACGACCCGGTGTCGGCAACAGTCAGTAAAATACTACTACCGTTCGAGCGGCGAGTCTTTATAGTTACTCGGTCTGGTTTTGTTGCTCTGGGCATGAGGTAATTCAGCTGGCCACTGTGGCAGACTGGGACGTTGCACCAAGCTTCGTTCACAGTATTCCAGCCATTGCAGTAGTTTTCACAAACCGTTGGCCTGCCTCCCTGACCACCGGTTGAAACGTCTGTGCAGAGGGATGCTGGCTCAGTAACGGACCAGCAGTTTAGTAAATTTGTGCATAATCAGGTTTTTTTTTTTTTGGGATCCCACAGAAAACAATGACTTCCAGTATTCGTCAGATGATTTTGTGCACTAAAGAAATATGAGAGTCCTTTCCTATTTTCACACTCACTCCACAGGTTTTGCGGCCAAAGGCGAGATTTACACCATTTTCAGTAATTAAATATAAATGCTGTATGACTGCTTTGACGCAGTCTTTGAAATGTATTTTCTGATCTGTCCCATTTTGCCAACTGTCTCATTGTTCAGAATGAAGGGAACGAAGGAGCCTTAGAACATGATAGTTCGTCGAATACAAAGTCATTATGGCTGTTATTATTTAGTGTCTTGACAGCAGTGATACTTCATGTCACAACATAATTTCTTACACATGGTAGAGGAATGAATACTAAATTTAGAAATACAAAGAGTACTGGAGGAGATTGTAACCCGTTGTAAGAAAATGTCTGCACAAATGTTACTTGTCAGCTTCAGTGCAGCCTGAACGCACAGCGTAAACGAAGAAGGTGAGTCAAGATTAGCATGAAAAACAAGAAAATCATGCAGGGTTGATCTGCTGGACAATTCACTACAAACGAGATGAGTGAAAATACTTTCTTCTTCATCAAAGGGCTACCTCAATGATCGACCAGTGTATGTATCAAGATCCGATTGTAGTAACTTTCAGCCACATGACTTTCCTACGTATGAAGAGCATCGCGGAAATCGTACATTGTGACTGTCTTCTTCCAACCGTGAAATGTGAAGGATTTTCAGGAATCTATGTGCTAAGATTTTAATGTTCGGCGTCAGTGATATGAGGAATACCAGACATACGCAAGAGCCAATCGTGGGGCAGGGAAATCCTGACCTATAGCATGACTTCCCATGGCATTACTAAGCACTTTATGCAGTGATTCTGTAATAGTTTAGGTTGTTATATGGCAAATTTTACTGGTTTTGTGATCATGCTGAAAGAAAATCTTAGCTGGTAAGTTTTATGAGACGATATTAAGTGACCATGGTCTGAAGTTTTCGCAGGTAAGAGAATTTATATGCTTCTGCATCGCATCCATAAATCACTTACTTACATTATTCTCACCCGCATCCGTGGATATTAAAATATTTTCAACCATCATGTTTTGTAGCTGGAGCACTGGTTGTATGATTGCTCGTGGCACCAACTTTCATTTGCTCACATTGGAAGTCGTAATTTACAACCACCTACCCAAGAACGTAGAGGTCAGTCAGCGCCACATTTTAACAAAAAATAAACTATCATATCCTTAATACGTTCCGTTAGGCAGAAATTTCTGTTTGAGTTACTGAGGTGGATTTTGTGAAATTGTATGTCAACATCTCCGCAGCACAGGGAATTCAACTGACGCTGAGTTGAAAGTTGTCATATGTATCATGCTGTTACAGTTTACCTATAGAGCTTGTCTATGACAGAGACGTTAATTCACCACAAAGGTAAATCATGTACACATGGAACATTTTTCAGTGCATTAAGCTGTGCATTGAGTGTTTGTAAATATATTTGAGAGAATGTGTGTTAATTCACATATTTTATATCGAACTTTTTTACATCTCATAAACAATAGTCAGATTATGAAGCAAAGAGCATGCTGCCTGTATAGCCGTCCATAATTGCTGCGAAAATGTTGCAGATGAAGGATGTTGTGTACGAACTGACCTATCGATTACGTCTCAGAAATGTAATGGGATTCATATCGGACGATATGGGTCGCCAAATCATTCGCTCGAATTGTCCAGAACGTTCTTCAGAGCAGTCGTAAAGTATTGTGGCCCGGTGACATGACAGATTGTCATCCGTAGACTTTCCATCGTTGTTTGGATACTTAAGGTGCATGAATGGCTCCAAATAGTCTCCAAGTAGCCGAACATAACCATTTCCAGTCAGTGACCGGTTTTGGGACCCAGTGCATTCGATGTAAACACAGACAAGACCATTGGAAGCCACCACCAGTTTGCTCAGTGCATTGTTGACATCTTGAATACAATGCTTCATGGGGTCTGCACCCCTACCACCCCCTCTTACCAAATGAAATTGGAACCTATCTGGCCACGCCACAGTTTTTCACTCGTCCAGGATCCAAAGGATATGGTCGCGAGCCCAGGCGATATCAGTGTCGGTCGTCTTCTGCCATAGGCCAGTTACGTCAAATTTCGCGCACTGTCCTAACGGATACGTTCGTCGTACGTGCCACATTGATTTCTGCTGCTATTTGATGCAGTTTTGCTCGTCTGTTAGCAAATGACCACGCTACGCAAATTGCGCTGCTCTCAGTCGTTAAGTGAAAGCCGTCGGCCACTGTGTTGTCCGTGGTGAGATGTAATGCCTGGAAGTTGGTATTCTCGGCACACTCTTGACACTGTGGATCTCGGATTATTGAATTCCTAAACGATTTCTGAACTGGAATGTCCTGTGCGTCTAGCTGCAACTACCATTCCTCTTTCAAAGCATGTTAACGCCCGCCGTGCGGTCATAGTCAAGTCAGACACCATTTCACATGACTCACCTGAGTACAAATGACAGCTCCGCCAATGCGCTGTCTTTTTATACCCTGCGTACGCGATACTGCTGCCATCTGTATATGTGCTCTTACCGCTATCCCATGACTTTTGTCACCTCAGTGTATATGTTGCTGTAAACAGGAGTATCTGTTTTATATAGTTGTTCCTGTACCATTTTAGACATGCTTTCAATCTCGGGAGGCACAGATGCCGTGTTTTAAGCCTTAAGCCAGATCATTATTGAACCATACATAGAACGTGACAAATAAGTTACCATTGAAACTTCCTAACGTTTTTAAAACGTAATAATCTTAATGAATTTGAGGAGTATCGATTTATTTGAATTAAATACCACGAGCTGTTTCTCATTGAGTCAGAATGCTTAGGGAGGTTAAGAGATTAATTATAGGATGTTTCTGAAATGTAGGAATCTGAACAAGGATTGAGAGTACGGCGGGGTTTTTATGTGAAGTGAGGCGAGGCGAGGCGCGCGGAGAGTTAATTCCGAGGTAGTGGCGCAGGCCGGGCGCGGCCGTGCACGGCGGCTCGCAGCTAGGCGCGGATATTAAACGTCACTGGATCTGCCTAGCTCCGGCTGGATATTAAAAAGAAGAAAGGCTCCCTAAGAGATCGATTAGACCTTTTGTTGCGAGTTTATTGGGAAGCAAATAACATCTCACCGAGCCCCTAGGAGACGTCGCAGATGAAAGGAAGAAATGAAAAGGCAGCGAATATAACGAGAAACTGACTGCAGAGACAAAGGAGTGAAAGAAGGCAAACTGAAAGAGAGTGTGCAGACAATGGCGCCGGCGCGAGGAAATAAGAAGCGCGCCACTGCATCCGCGTCATAAACGTTGTGCGTTAAGAGCTGCTCGGCTGGCGTCAACCATTTGTGTAAGGGAGAAACTTCCAGCCATTCAGAACTGCGCTCTAAAAACTGTCGTCTTTGTTTCTCGAGACACACTTCCCAGAATAAGAGCGGCGCAAATGATACGCAAGTCCAAATTGACGAAGCATAAAATTGTAGAGAGCAGAGGAATGTCTTTATTTCAGCTGCCCAGTCGCCGCCAGAGCGCGCCTTACTTGCTGCGGTTTAGCATGAATTATTTATATTGCATCCTCATTGCGGGTTCAGTAGTCCGAAAAACAAATGCAAATGAAGCTCCGTATTCTTTAACGGGCCTTATACTATACATGACGTTTCAGAATTTCTTTCATGTTTTTGTTTTCTCAGCTGTTATACGAGGCACACTTCTAACATTTTTTTAATGGAGAGTTACTGGTAATGGAATATGATGAAATCTAAAATATGTCATTTATTTTAGATTCCGTCGTATTCCGTTTCCAGTAACTCTCGAACAGCGAAGGATACCACCTTCAGTAGCACGGAGCTGAATTTATTCCTTCCAATGACGTGAAATATTTAATACATCAAACTAAAAACAGCTCTTTTACTGAATGATAATGTTCGTCCGATTTGATCGTATTCCTCTCTCGGATTTTCCAATATCTCAAGTGTATTGATTTATTTGCTTTGCATTATTGGGTTCCACCTACCACTCAACATCTGACACTATTTTCTGCCTAAA
Source organism: Schistocerca serialis cubense (assembly GCF_023864345.2). Taxonomy (NCBI): domain Eukaryota; kingdom Metazoa; phylum Arthropoda; class Insecta; order Orthoptera; family Acrididae; genus Schistocerca; species Schistocerca serialis. The sequence continues at coordinate 594,898,059 of NC_064640.1, read as the reverse complement.
AATTTATTTCTGCATAACTTTAGGTTAAATAATTACAATGGTAAATTTAAAATTGGAGCATTATGTTATTACAACAGCAACTACTACTCCTACTACTACTACAGTTTGTAGTCCGACTGTTAGAATTGATATTTCTACTAATGTTATAACTATTTTTACACATGTCTACCTCCACTTTTGTTTTTTCCACTACAATTACCAAGGATATTCGATGATAACTCTCTATTCATATCGTACTAAAATGGTCAATATTAACTATTTAACAGATTTTACATCTGGAATTCCTCAGCCATTCAGTGACACGCCAGTCTGTACATCCACCGCTTGCTCCTTAAGCATTGAAGAGGAAGTTGTGAAGGAATCTGAATTCTTCGTGCAGCTCTGCGTCGACAGCAGTCTTTCTGTGAACATTTTTCTCTTGTGATTCGTAGTTAAAAGCTACATTCTCCTGACTGTCGGACGGTGTGGACTGTCACCGTTTGAATACCCACGTTTGCCGGTTCTCTCGGATTTCTCGGGTGAGCATGCCTGCAATACTGCAGCGTGCCGTTTCATTACTGATGGCATAACGAGTTGTTTCTTATGATAATTTATCTCCCATGTATTTGTGGTCACTGCAGCAGCAAAGTTCATCAGCAAAGTGGTCTTTGATCTGACAAGTTGGCTCATGGTGCAGAAGCTCCTTAGCGTCTGCTGATGGACGCCGATTCAAATGTCTCCGAGCCCTAGCCACTGTATGCATACAGATGGCATTTCTAGAAGATGTGCCCTGGAGCAAACAAAATGCTTCATCTCATTTGACTCAAAGCAGTTAGGTGGCATGAGGGATATAGACTATCTGAAAGTAGGTTATCTCTCTTTAAGAGATTAGGTGTCGTAATCTTAGCCATTGTTTTACGTTTGGAATGAAGTGTAGGCTCGTCTTCCTTAGTTGACGTCATCCCAGCGATTAATCCAGAGTTGGAGAATCCAGTTTATTAATGCTGTTCTGTCAATGACCTGCACAGCTACGTTATTAAAATTTGGAGTCGAGGGTAGCCATTCGTTGTACATTACTGCTTTTCTTCGTCCTTGAAGATCAAGTTGACTTATTACACTATCACTACAAGTGTGTCCAGAGATAGGGTGCTAAACCTTCTGATAACCAGTGTACTTCTCCTTTTTGTACTTATTCCTTGTGGTGGCTTCACCAATAGCAGTCTTTGATCCTAGCCATTTGCGTTAAGAACCTGAGACGGCAATAAATGTAACGTCGTGATAGACTCGTACAGCTTGTATTGGTAGCTTATTATTGAGTTTAATTCAACTTATTATTTTTTCAATTAGCCATTTCATTTATATAAGCGCTGAATTTCAAATGCTTGAACAAAAAGTCAGCTAAATATCGGGAGATAATTTTTCTTTTCAGATAGCTTCTCGAGCTACTCTAAAGGGGATCATTGCATCGTCGAGATATTCCTGCATAACAATAACCTACTGACTTCAACGTGCCGTTCCTAGGAGTGGATAAAGCATCAGACTCCAGAACACATGATAATAGCTGGATCTTTGTGGCCAGATTTTTAAGGTGTGTTTGGTCAAGTGTTGACCTGGTCACGCGAATCTTGCTTCTTTGTCCTTACAATAGGCTTTCCGTTATATGTATAAAGCTGTCAGGCCATCGAACCCCCTCAGGGTGTGGAAAGGAGCTGGCTACCAAACATTGACAGACGCCTCAGCGTTGTCTGTCATTATGACCGCTAAGTATTTATGTGAAGCGTTGCTTGCTAAAATTATGCCTTCTATGCACCATATTCTGCTGACTTCCCTTCTCAAAAACTGAACTGATGCGGAGTGTTTCATCACAGCAGTCTTTTCTCATACTATCTGCAACATTGCAATTTTTCCAGCATATTTTCTAAAACGTGTAGCAGACAGATTGTTGTTTGTAGTGCTTAGCAGCCACAGGTTGTAACCCACCTTCAAAATAATGACGAGTGCCTTTTTTCATATTATTGGGATTCCGGCCTAGAGGAGACACACATCATTCAGCTGTCAGGATTATTTGCTAACCTTCTCATGGAGAGTCTGCCAACTTCGGCGGTGATGTTTTCTTTTTAGTGTCAATATTTCTTCTCCGATTTCCTTCTCCATGAAACAAACATATTACTCAACTGCTTACGTACATTTCTCTGCCACAAATGCGTTATTAGACTCTTCATTACGTCTACAAACAGCATATCAATTAATAACTGAGGTGACATGTTGTTTGCATGACCATCTTCCGAGCGGCTGTAATCATCGATTGTTGTTGGTTAGTCTTCCTTAAAGTTACTGCAGTTTAAGAGCATTTTTCACCGTACAAGTTCCGCTTTTATTTATAAAGCAACCAAAATTTTCTTTCGGCCTACTTCGCTAACAACGGAGGAAAATGCGTTAATCTTCATAACACGTAAAAAGGAGGAGAAAAGACAGTGGCCACTGAAGATGCTTTGTTAATAATAGCAAAATGCGTCTGGTGAAAAATTTTCTTAAATTGCAGTAAAATTAACCCACCAAAACTAATAATAATCGAACTGAACTGACTGTTACCGATTATCAGCACACGTTCATCTCACTTACATCTTCATCCTTTAAAGCTGACGTCATAGATGGTGACTATACTTTCTTACAGAGATTTTTTAAGACATGCACGAAACATGGTGAAGAGATTATGGGCCACAAACGTTTTCTACTATCCATTCTTACTAGTGGTAAGCTGTCTTGAAACTATTTTTTCCGTTCTCGTACCGTCTCAGTCTGTGAATTCTTTCTCGTATTCTCAGTTGTGTCCTGCATTCTATTGAGGGGAAACGTAGTGCCATAACCGGATAATGTAAATTTAAATTCTGTATAAGCTACATTATCTCAGTAAATAAGCAAACAAAAGTTATGAAATTCTTAGAGCTCATAGACAGATTCCTTGTGTAACTGCTGAAGCTATACGAATTTGGTATTATTTTTTATAAGGGAAGATATAAATCCACTGTCTCCACTGGTACTCTATGTGCTCAGTGTGTAACCTTACCCGGCCACACATCACCATTAATTTTCTCTCAGTCTCTTCATCATTTTCAAAAGCTTTGAGGAGAGTAAGATACACAAAAGGAAAACTTTTGACTTATCTTCATTATCTCTTGTTGTGGGCTCCAGTTCTTGCGTCTAGGGGTACATTCTTGAGGCTGAAATTTTGATTTAACGTTGTGGGTTCCTGATGACTAAATAAATGATAAAGATTTACCTGTATATTTCTTGAATTTTATTCTTTGTCACACTATTAAATATCACGTCGTATGTACAATTTCTACTTCTATCGCACCAAAAATTACATTATTAGTGACACAATCAAAAACAAATCTGATTCCTTCAGAGGCATGCCCACCACTACTTGTATTCTACAGTACTCACAGTATTCCAAAGTCTTTACAAAGCAACAGAGTTTACATACTTTCTTGAAAAAGGAAGACTCTTTACTAAGCCACATCATTATTTTATAAATAAATCCAGAAAGAAATTTAATAATTACCTTTAGATTGTTCAATTAATAACATGAATTTTAAGTATGCTAGAATTTCTAATATTTCTAAAACAAGAATAATTTTTAACCGTTAGTACGTATCGAGCGAAACTAATTAATTTCTTTTTATACATTTGAGCCTGAAATATAATACATCGCTTACAAAATCAAATGAAATTCCTTCAGTGAGTCAGCCGAGAATGTTCACCTATACAAATATCGATAGTATACATGGTATCGGTTATTTCTATAAAAAAGGTGATGTTAGAGGAGGGTGTCCCATTACAAGTGGTATCATGATTTCAATTATGGTGGTGGTAGTGGTTCCAGCCGCTTTCAGAATTTGCTGATGTAACATCCACACTATACGTTCTGGAGAATGATTGAAACAGTGGGCTCAAGATGTATTTGATACCGTTTGGGATGCATAATTGGTCAAAGTCCGTCACCGTGAATTGGGGTGCATCGTCTGATGCAGTCATCCACTGAGGAAGCCCTTCAATGGCGAGAATCATGACGAGGGTGTTAATTGTGGCATCTGTAGCCGATGATGTCATGTTGACCACATACAGATGGTAATGGTAGGCTTTCATGACAGTGGGCCATATAGCCAGAAAGGGACACACTAAGTCCTTCCAGGACGATGTTGGAGTGCTCCAGGGCGTGAAAAGTTAGAGTGGAGGAGCCTAGTACGGGGCACAAGTGGAACAGTTGTACACCATGTCCTCCATGCTCTTATTCTGTCCTGGCCCGTAGGTATGTCGCCATGCGAAGGCTTTCATCTGCGAAACACGCCAATGCCCATGATGGAGGAGTTGGCAAGCCGTAAGCTACACGACACTAGGCATGACGACACCGGGGGTATCTGCCTCAGTGTTGAGCGCAAGAACATCGGCGATAAGTGACAGCTGATAGGAGAGGTGCTCCCACGCCCAGAGCTCTGGATTGGCGTTATTTGACAAACATGCAGGACATTCATGGAATTATTTGAGCAGCTGTAACATCTGACTAAGACGTGTTGCCCTTCACATATGTGTAGATACATGAGATTATTCGCTGGCCAAAAACCGAGTCTGGTCCTGTGAGGAGACGAGATGGAATTTCCGAATTTTGATGTTTTGCTGTGGGCTTGTGTTTCATGGTATACGAGTAATTATTAGAGCTGAGAAAAAGTGTCAAACGCTGGAGACATTGTGCTGTCTGTTCTGGAAGCTGGGAATGCAGCCATAAGAGTGCTAAAAGGGGTTTTGGTCCGTTATGAGTAACCTGATCTTGGTCCTGAACTTCCTAATTCCAAATATAATCGCCAAAACTTCTTTTTTATATAGGCGAGTAGTTCTTCTGAGCTCGTGTCGTCTCTTTTGACTCATAGGAAAAAAGTTCCTCACAACCATTATCATTCTTCTGCACCAGCACTGCACAAAAACCGTTCGGGGAGACATCTGCAACCAAAACCAATTAACATGGCAGGGAGAAGGGCATAAGCGAGGGTGCTTAGTGCAGATGCTTCAAATGTGTGAAAGCTTGCTCACAGGCAGCTTTCCACATGTAATGAAAGCCTATATTCGGCAACTGGTTTAGCGGATGCATGACGTGGGCCACTTGTGGAAGGAACACAGAATAATAATTCGCCTTTCCCAAAAAGGCCTGCAGCTGCTACAAACCTTCGGGGCTGGTTACAGTTTCAATAGCTGTGGCATTGGACTCCGTAGGCTTCATCTCTTCTTTGTTGAGCAAGTGTCTGAGGTATTCCACTTGCTCCTAAAACGCTGACATTTTTGTAAGTTCCATTTCAGTCTTGCATCATGCAATTTGGTGAAAGAGGTGCAAAGACTGCGCATGTGATCCTGACGTGTGGTTTCTGTGGCAGTTACGTCACTTAGTTTGTACACTGGGGGATAGACATGTTTAACTGTTCCAGGAACCCCTGGAAGAATGCCTGAGCAGAAGAGAGCCCGGAAGGTAAACGCTTGTATTTATATAAGCTGAAGTGTGTATTGTTAACGATGATGCTTCGTCGCTGCTTATCCGGTGGGATCTGCTTATTATACGTTGGCAAGGTCTGTCATGTAAAAACATTCCCCCCGACCTGCTTTGCAAGGGATCCTACGGATATGATATGGGATAAGTTCCCAAATGTGCCTTGGCATTGACTGCCTACTGAAGTCTCCATATAGCCGGAGGGAGGCTTTAGGTTTCCTGATCACCACCAAGTGCATGAGCCTAGCGCTGGGTTTTGACAAGTTGTCACCCTAGCCTCTTAAAGGTGATCGAGTTCCTGCTTAATGACTGTCCGTAGAACACGATAACGAGTCCTAACCAGCAAAACCGGGTCTCTGTGTCCAAACAGAAGGAGAAATGAGCCTGGAAATCTGTGGCGCAGCAAAGGCCAGTTACAAATATGTACGTGAAGGTGATACAAAGATCATTGAGTTCCTGAAAGGAAACCGAGTCAGAGACGAGCTAAATCTTATCACTGATGAAGAATCCAAACACTGAGAAGGTAGCCAGGGCGAAAATTTTTCCCGCTCAGTGACTGTTAGCAACAAACAGCGTCATCAGCCGTGCCAAGGCTTTGTACGCAGCATTGACTGTTAATTAACCAAGGGAAATCTAACTGTCACCTTACATAACCAACGTAGAGGAGGCTGGGGCTAATTCTGGGAAATTCAAATGAGCATATCCCTGGAAGTTCACCGAGGATAAGGTTGCTCCGTCTCCCCCAATATATGGGGGTCATGATTAGCAGCTATATGGTCGATAAACAACTTGGTACACAAAGGACTGCCGTGAAGAAAAATTACTTGAAGTTTAGCCACTGCCCCTCGACGGCTGTGACGGTTTGTTGCATATAGTTCGGAGATGAGCGTCTTTCCCACTACGGGTACACTGCACCCGACTATCCGAATAGTCCACATGTGGGTGGGAAGTGAAGTAGAGGCGAGAAATCAATATGCCGCCGTCTCGGCCGATGGGGTGTGACTAGCTGTGCAGAGCCTATCAACATATCCGGAATGGACGAATCACGCTGGAACCGTCAGGAAAAGAAAACGTACGGGTGTTCTGTCCCCTAGGGCTGGTTATGGTTCAAATGGCTCTGAGTACTATGGGACTTAACATCTGAGGTCATCAGTCACCTAGAACTTAGAACTATTTAAACCGAACTAACCTAACGACATCACTTACATCCATGCCCGAGGCAGGATTCGAACCTGCGACCGTAGCGGTAGCGTGGTTCCAGACTGAATCGCCTAGAAGCACTCGGCCACAACGGCCGGCCACTACGTCTCGAATCAAACAATATGAATATGAAGCTTTGCAAGCTGAGTTTGCGAAAGTGAAACTGCAATGGCAAATCAAATCTTTCATAGTGGTAAGATTGCAATATGCTTATGGTACTGATAACCTTAAGTCACGACGCTACCGCGCGGAATCGTTGCGAATGATAATTATAAAGCAACAACAACATTTCCTCGAAAGTGTATGCTACTGAATTTGGGAGGGGGCCAAAGTCTTTAGTAAGAAAGAAGTCTTTGTGGAAGCCCAAGACAGGAAGATTGACTATTGCAAAGCGTCATCACAGACGAAAAGGCGGTGAAGTGCTTTTTCAGACGCTGCAGATACGCGTCCCAGTCTTCTCTAATGTCGTTAAAAGGAAGAAATATGGGTTGGCGTCTGTCACCCTGGGAATGGATCACTACCTTTATGAGGTTTGTATCCTGAACCTAGAACTGATCCGTCAAAAGCTAAATATCCTGAAAGGTCAGTGCAGTTCCCTGCTGCTGTTGTTGAAACTGCTGTTGGAACCGCTGTTGCAGTTGCTGCTCCATGCTCCAGGAGCAGCTGTTGCTGTTGATGTTCCATGAGATCCACAGTTTTGTTACCATGCACCTCTTCCTGCTATCGTGACCGGAATCTGACAAGACTAGGAACAACACAACAAGCTATCAATAACGAAATTCCGAGTATGAGCAGCTCAACCATTGGAGGGAGACGGACAACAGATCCACAAGTCCAAACGAGTAACCAAGAGAAACTCAGAAGTTTGGCAAATCCCGAAACAAAAACAATGATGAGTAATGACTACAATACAATAAGTCAGTGAGATCACGAGTGAAGACTGAGCCGCTGACCTGCAAGTTTTAAACGGTGGCCGCGACCAGTGACAGGCCGCCAAGATGTGTATGGATCTGCAGACAGCGCTACAACGGCGACGGCTGCAGATGTGCCGTGTCGTGATCAACGTCCACGCACTCTGGCAGGATTTCAAAAGCGCCAGGCCGGAATACCAGAGTGGGTAGACAACTTACCTTTCGTCACCGCTCAACCGTAAGTACAACATAGTTATCTCACATCCATTAATCGAATAATTATTTATTATTTCAGTTAGTTGATTTGTGTTTTCTTTTGAGGACTATACAGTTTTTATTGTAGCTACCTTTAGCTCGAATACTTTCTTTTAAATCTTCTCTGCCCTGTACTACTATCGTCATCTGTTGGTGCATCCAAAGTACACCTAACTTATTTTCTGTAATACATATAACAGATATCCCAGATTTATGTTCGAAAAAAAGAGCTGTGTGGTTATCCTTTAGTTATACATTTCCCAACCAATTTAGCCGTCCTTTTTATGCAGTAGCAATGAAGACTCGATTAGAGGTTCCTTTGACATCTGTCTCACTGTGAACGATAATAATTCATTAATCTTGATTTTTTGAGTGTAGTATACACGGATACTATTCCTTTGTGGAGCTCTACAACTTATTGTTGAAGTGACTGCTGCCCCATTTAAGGGCCTATCTCTGCTCTAAACTCTTAATTTGTCTCGTTAGTTACTGGTTTAAAGGAATAAATTAACGTAACATAGACGCTAACATGACTAAAGTCCCAAAATTGAGAAGTAAATAGAGAAACGGATATAAAAATATAATCTAGTCGTTAGAGAACTTTTATTTGCTCAGATGGCAGTAATTATGTACATGGACTACTGGTTCCGGTAAATTTTAATTATTGTCTTTTGATCTCAAAGAAATTTTTACAGCAAAGTTTTTACAACAGTTTTTCGCAGTCCAGTATTCGAAATTCATTATGAAGAACATTTTTTTCAAAATATGTGCGTGACATACCGTATACATAAATCAAACATTGTGCCACTCTATGCAGTGCAGTGTCATCTATTCATGAATATATAGAAAATCAACTGTAATGTAGACAAAAGCGATTATAGAAAATCCAACGTCAAGATCATAACAAAACGTGTCAGACTTGCACATGTCACTGATAAAACACATTTTGCGCCTAAGGTATTATTGGCTCTGTGTGTGTTGACAGCTGTCGACACACGTCCAGTCAATAGCCAAACAGACTGTGTCGCATAACGGAGTACCACCAGGTGGCAGCAATCTCCTACATGATAACTTGGAAACATAACACGCACATATTTTCCATGTCTTTATAGTACGTACTGTGAAGACAAGAACCTGTAATTAATTTTTGTATAAAAAGTGTTAAAACAATATCAGTACAGTTTCTTTCTGAGAGACAAACAGTGACAGTGTCTATCAGCTGCAACAGTCGCAACGTTTAAAAGCGGGCAATCCACATCAGTCAAAATTTGGCAAAATGTCATAAAAATGTTATTTAAGATTTCACGACTAAAATCTAGGTATGAAGTGGACTACACAAGCGACAGCAACAGCCTCCTAGGGAGACAGTGCCCTTCTGTTTTTGACAGAACACTTTTCACATTTACGCAAACATATAATTACAGATTTCATGTTTATATTTCAGGTACGATAGATACAAAACAAAATGTGCTCCGCATCTGCCACACAAGAGCTACACATTTACACATAATACGTCAATAACATTTTAGATCGTCAGTGACATTCTGTTACAATCAACACCAAAAATTGTTTGTAATTGGAAAATGTACGGTTTACTCATTATACAGAATCTATGTACTCCGCAAAAAGGTCAGCCTATTACACGACTGAATTACAAACGAGGGAAAAACGGGTTAGAAGGGACGAGGTGATGCATAGCTAAATGTGTCCAAGAGAGACACCGCATAAGAAGTTATAACAATACACGAATACGACTGTTAAAGTTATGTATGTAGCATCATTCTCGCCTCTGGCATAGTAAGGCCCTAAGACTGCCTGTGATATGGGAACCGGTTCTCACCCAATATTATCAGAAGCTTACTAAAAAATGGATCATATAATGTGTGTTACGTGCATACATTATCTTGTTTAATCCTAAAACGCTAAGGGAGGAGTGGGTATGGCGTTACGTTGCGACTAAACCATAGTAAATTACACTGCTCCAAATTTACTCCAAAGGAAGTCATAATCTATAGCTGATGCATTAGTTAATTATAATTATTAGCTCTCCGATGGTATATTATATGCCAGATAAAGTACAGATTGTTCAGTTTTATACCCTACAGCAATTGTAAATTAAGGTGATTTAGTAATCTAGGGTTAGCATGGTCATAACCAAATTTGTGTCTTGTGTGAGGCATAACCCCAGGCCTATCTTGAAACGATCTTATTGAAGCGTGACTCGTAGACAAATACCCAGTTTGAGATGAGAAGTATCTGTCATGATTAGTGTGCTGTCACCGCCAGACACCACACTTGCTAGGTGGTAGCTTTAAATCGGCCGTGGTCCATTAGTACATGTCGGACCCACGTGTCGCCACTGTGTGATCGCAGTCCGAGCGCCACCACAAGGCAGGTCTCGAGATATGGACTAGCACTCGCCCCAGTTGTACGGACGACATTGCTAGCGACTACACTGACGAAGCATCGCTCATTAGCCGAGCAGATAGTTAGAAAAGCCTTCAGCTAAGTCCATGGCTACGACCTAGCAAGGCGCCATTAGCCTTACCAAGCAATTGATAATTATTGTCTAAAGCATGTCTCAACAAGAACGATGTATACAACAAGGATGGATTAAAGTTAAGTATTCCCAAAGCAACGTACTTTTCTTCATTTCATTCATTGAGCGTCCTGTTTCAGACTTCAAGATATTCTGCGGGAGCTTATAGCGTGCCTATCGGCCCCCTCAAAATAACACTGTGTCGGCACTTCTGTCGACACATCACGTGGCGACGAGTCAACGGAAAGGGTCTTGTTCTTTCTAATTACTTACATTTCCTTGTGACATGGCTTCGCCAGATGTACTGTCCGAATTTTATCGCTTGCAGAATCAGCAGACGCAGGCGTTATTGGATGCCCTTGGACAGCTCGTCCAGGGTCAACGTGCACTGCAAACCGATGCGGCAGCCGCCGCTTCACCGCTACCACAGCCACAACTCGCAGTTGCACCGCTTTTTCGGCCCTACGACCCAGCTCAGGAAACATGGACGGAGTGGTCTCGCCAGTTTGGATTTCATCTCGCCGCCTACAGAATTCAAGGTAACGAGCGGCAGCCTCACTTATTGTCGTGTGTAGGGGTGCAAACGTACCGTGTGATAGTGAAATTATTTCCCCGAAGCGACGTAGCAACTCTGTCCTACGATGAAATTTTGTCGGCATTGGACGCCTATTTCAAAGAAACAGTCAATGTCGTTGCAAAAAGGTATACTTTCTTTCGTACAAAACGTACGGCCGGTCAGACTAATAGGGAGTGGGTTGCAACTTTACAAGGCCTTACATAGGATTGTGCTTTTGAGTGTGAATGTGGACTCCCTTATTCAGATACAATGGTACGTGATGCAATAACTCAGAACGTTTCTGATGTTCGCATACGGGAACAGATTTTGAAACTAGTTAATCCCTCCCTTCAGCAAGTGATGGACATATTAGATAGACAAGACACGCTTGACTTTGCTCAGGAATCATTTGAAACCTCGCTGGCCGTGTGCAACACTAACCGGCCCGCCGGGCGCGCTGCACGGCCCAGTAAACTGCCCTCGCACACGTCCGCGCAGCTGCCGCCACGCTCTAAACCAGGGGTGCTGCGACAGCATACTAATGCAGTGAAATCATGCCCGCGGTGTGCTACTAGACATTCGCGTGACAATTGCCCATCACGCCAAGCTATTTGCTTTTTTTGTAATAAGAAAGGACATGTTCAAAGTGTTTGCCAGAAAAAGCTCAGATCAGACAATCATCACCATTCCAGGCCTTTTGCTTCGCGCCGGAATCGAACCAAGAATACTCAGGCTCGTGAACCTTTGCCCATGGACATTCATGTAGTTAATTCCACTTCGTCCAGTGCCACTGTCTCTAACAGTGACTGTGTTCGTCCCACAAAAAGTGTGCGTCGACGTCGCCGGAAATCGCGTCAATTAGCAAGTGATGCTGTACCTGTATCAGTTCAAATTGCATGAGACGGTCGCTCTTGTTGTCAGCAAGACAATAAACTTTTTGTAGATTTGGACTTTAATGGCACGGTCATACCATTCCAGCTCGATACCGGAGCTGCAGTTTCATTGCTCAATCATGACACATACAAACAACTGGGCAAACCTCCGTTGCGTGCCGCAAATGTTAAGTTAAATAGTTATTCAGGTCAGAATATCCTTGTGTTAGGACAGTGCACTCTTCTTGCAATATACAAGGGACAAACAAAACTTGTGTTATTTTACGTTCTTCGTTCTTCTTCTGCAGTGAACTTGTTTGGTTTAGATTTATTTTAGTTGTTTAACATGTCTGTAGTAAATCAGGTCCTATCTGTGAATCAGACTGTGCCTTCAGACAGTGTTTCTCGGCTATGTGAAGAATTTGCAGACATTTTTGCACCGGGCCTTGGTTGCGCTAAGAATTATGTAGCACATTTGGAACTGAAAGTAAACGCGCAACCGAAATTTTTCTGAGCGCGCAATGTTCCCCACGCATTGCGTGATGAGGTCGCAAGAACATTAAACGATTTAGAATCTCAAGGTGTAATTGAACGTGTGCAAGCTTCTCTCTGGGCCTCACCCTTAGTAATTTTGCCAAAACCTTCCGGAAAACTGAGACTTTGTGTGGACTTCAAGGCAACAGTGAATCCACAACTCGTGATTGCAACTTTTCCCTTACCCCGCCCGGAAGATCTTTTTGATTAACTGTGCCCGGGTAAATACTTTTCGAAGTTGGACCTAGCAGATGCGTATTTGCAAATCCCAGTGGACGCCGACTCGCCGACTCCCAGCGCGTCTTGGTGGTTAACACGCATCTTGGTTTGTACCGATTCAAAAGACTGCCATTCGGGTGTGCATCCGCCCCTGCATTGTTTCAGCAATATTTACAAACTGTTTGTGTGTCGGTACCTACTGCTGCGAACTATCTGGACGATATTGTGATCTCCGGAAAGACAGCCGACGAGCATTTAGCACACCTACGAACATTATTTCAGGTATTGCGACAAAATGGTCTTCGCTTGCGGAAGGACAAATGTGTGTTTTTTGCTCATGACTTACCATACCTGGGACATGTAATCAATGCCCAAGGCATACATCCGAGTCCAGAGCACCTCCGTGCCATACAGGACTTGCCTTCGCCGCAGAATGTGAAGCAGCTACAGAGTGTGTTGGGTAAAATTAACTATTATCATCGCTTTCTGCGCAATGCCTCTTCCATTTCAGCTCCGCTTCATAGCTTACGCCGTAAGGGTGTTCCGTTCGTCTGGACGACGGAATGCGAACGCGCCTTTCGCCAGTTGAAATCGGCGTTGCTATCTAATACTTGCCTTACGCCATTCGATCCCCAGAAACCCCTTTTGTTGATGGTAGATGCATCGGATTTCGGGATCGGTGCTGTGCTTGCACACAAAGATGGGTCACATGATCCCCCTATTGCCTTTGAGTCCAAATTGCTCTCGTCTGCGCAACGAAATTATTCACAGATAGAGATAGAAGCTTTGGCTCTCATATTTGGTGTTACTAAGTTTCATGATTTCTTGTATGGTCGTCACTTTTCCATCATCACAGACCACAAACCTTTGACATCGCTTTTTCATCCGAACAAGGCTGTACCTCCGCGTACAGCGCAGAAATTCATTCGCTGGTCTATTTTCCTCTCGCAGTACCGCTACGATATCTTGTATCGGTCCACTGCTAAGCACGGAAACGCCGATGCGTTGTCCCGTTTGCCTGTTGCTGAGGATAAAGCATTTGATTCTTCCGAACTTGCTTGCATGTTCATTGATTCGGAAACCGATGAAGTGGTCGAATCGTTTCCGATTGATTTTCGTCGTGTCGCTATAGCCACAGCTGCTGACCCGGTCCTTGCTACTGTTTTGCGTTTTGTTACTAAGCAATGGCCTATGTCAAAGTCTCGGATCGAGGATCCGTTGGTTCGCCAATTTTTTGCTCACAAGGAGAGACTTTTTGTTCGACGAGGTGTTTTGTTGTTGCGTTCTGATAATGATCAGTCCAGAGTCGTGGTCCCACATTCGTTACAGTCCTCTGTTTTACGGCTTCTTCACCAAGGACATTGGGGTATAGTGCGAACGAAACAACTTGCTCGTCAGCACTGTACTTGGTTCGGAATCGATGCTGCGACTACGAATATGTGTTCTTCTTGCATGGCGTGTGCCGAACAACAATCCGCACCGCCGCGGAAAGTCTTTGCATGGCCAAAAGCCACTTCCCCTTGGCAACGCTTGCACATCGATTTTGCTGGTCCATTCTGGAATGCTCGATGGTTGGTTCTGGTAGATGCCTTCAGTAATTTTCCTTTTGTTGTCCGGATGTCTTCCATGACGTCAACTGCCACCATCCACGCGTTGTCTGCTATCTTTTGCATTGAAGGTCTTCCGCAGACTATTGTTTCCGACAATGGCCCACAATTCATGTCTGCAGAATTTCAGTCATTCTGCCAGGCCAATGGTATTCAACATCTGACATCCGCCCCGTTTTCGCCTCAGTCAAACGGTGCCACTGAACGATTGGTCCGGACTTTCAAGTCACAGATGTTGAAGTTGAAAGAGTCGCATTCTCGGGAGGACGCGTTGTTGCTCTTTTTGTCATCGTATCGCTCTCAGCCCCGAGATGGTCGCTCGTCGGCTGAGTTGCTCCACGGTCGTCCTCATCGAACCTTGATGTCTTTGCTGCATCCGCCGCATCAGGTTCCTGTGCAGCGGCAGACTTCTGCTTTTGCTCCAGGCGACGTTGTATTCTATCGCAACTATCGAGGTTCACGGCGTTGGCTCAGAGGGCGCATTCTTCGCTGCCTCGGGCGCGCGATGTATTTGGTTTTGAGGGCCTCTGGTGAGGTGCGTCGGCATCTCAATCAGCTGCGCCTCTGTCGTCGCACGGGTTCTGCCGCTCCCCGTCTGCTTTCAGCGACGGTGCCGTCCGGTCAGCGCCATGGGGACCCATCTACTGGCTCGCCTCATCCCCAGGTGTTACCGACGATGCCTTCCATTTTGCCCCATGGCGACGCGCCGCCGCAGCCGCCGCCGCCGCCGCCTGTTCTCCCGCCGGCGCCGCCCGCATTCGACGCTTCGCTGCAGCCGCCAAGCGCCTCCCTGGGTCACGCGCCGCCGATCGCTTCCCGTGACCAGCAGTCCTCCGCCATGG
Organism: Schistocerca serialis cubense; assembly: GCF_023864345.2. NCBI lineage: Eukaryota > Metazoa > Arthropoda > Insecta > Orthoptera > Acrididae > Schistocerca > Schistocerca serialis. The sequence goes on along the minus strand of NC_064640.1, from coordinate 594,883,009 downwards.
AACTCTTGCCCGCTCCGGACCACATTGGCGTCTTCGCGCGTCGGGTACTCCGACGCAATGGAGGTCGACCCTTAGCCCCTCCTGTCTCTTTACGGGCGCATAAACCGCATGTTGACGTGCACCCTGGACTAGGTTTTCAGGCGTTTCCTAGATCCGCTCGGACCAAATGGCCGGGTGCGGGTGGCACAGCCTCGCCTGTTGTTAGGCTCCCCACCTCATCGCATACGTCAACATGGGGTCCTCCCCACGGCGGGCGGAAGCCTTATAACACGACCGTTCGCCGATTTGCGGGGGAGGAATGTGGTGTCACCGCCAGACACCACACTTGCTAGGTGGTAGCTTTAAATCGGCCGCGGTCCATTAGTACATGTCAGACCCACGTGTCGCCACTGTGTGATCGCAGACCGAGCGCCACCACAAGGCAGGTCTCGAGATACGGACTAGCACTTGCCCCAGTTGTACGGACGACATTGCTAGCGACTACACTGACGAAGCATCGCTCATTAGCCGAGCAGATAGTTAGAATAGCCTTCTGCTAAGTCCATGGCTACGACCTAGCAAGGCGCCATTAGCCTTACCTAGCAATTGATAATTATCGTCTAAAGCATGTCTCAACAAGAACGATGTATACAACAAGGATGGATTAAAGTTAAGTATTCCCAAAGCAACGTACTTTTCTTCATTGCATTCATTGAGCGTCCTGTTTCAGACTTCAAGATATTCTGCGGGAGCTTATAGCGTGCATATCGGCCCCCTCAAAATAACACTGTGTCGGCACTTCTGTCGACACATCAATTAGAGCTGTATGCCCTTACAATATTTATGCAGATCCAGATTCTACGTCTTGGAGACTGAATCGGACGTACCGGAGTTTTAATGTGGATAACAGCACAAGCATGCCAAAGGTCTCATCCCCGAACGTTTCTCTCTTATCCATATGAATTTCTTTAAAAAGGACGAAGCATTTTATAAGCATAATCATTATAGCGGTGCATACGACATGGTATAATAATGCACTATTAATGATGTCGCAAGTAATACCATTGTGTCCGTTGATGTAGATCAATCCTTGGTAATGTAGAATGTATACCCATTTTATAGCACACGTTGATGAATGATAACTCTTTATAAACTGTTATACTTAAGTGCAGCGTCTACTTATCCACTGTAATAGCGCTGCCCATTGAGCCCTAAACGACATGTTGCTCATGTGACATCGTATGGGAAATTCAGGTACACAGTGTAGGTCATAATGCACACTGTGTAAACCCAACTGCGTGCTCGTCGTAATATGCTGTATAACATGTTTCGACAAGAAGCCATATTTAAACAAATATAAATCAAAATGGTATGAAATATAATAATTTATGTAGGAAAATGAAACTGACAGTATTATTCAATTGTACTAAGTTGATTCCAACGCAGTATCAAGCCTAGCCAGATGTCTAGGTTTTAGCAGCAGCCATTACTGCCATTAACTGAAACTGGCTACATAAATAACGCCTAATACTGATGGCGTCATACTTTCGAGCTCATATGTAATTGGATAGCTGTAATTAGGATCTACAGTAGGTACTGTTTCCACCATGCTCGAAGAATGTACTGCTAAACCAAATTAAGCGGTGATAAGAATAGTGGCTTGAGAAGAAGAAAATCTTACCACAAAACCAGAGTGGATTCTGAAAATGCGGCTGGTCCCGGCGGAGGTTCGAGTCCTCCCTCGGGCATGGGTGTGTATGTTTGTCCTTAGGATAATTTAGGTTAAGTAATGTGTAAGCTTAGGGGCTGATGACCTTAACAGTTAAGTCCCATAAGATTTCACACACATTTGAACTTTTTTTTTATTCTGAAAAGATAAGTGGATTCCTGATATATTTTTACTCCCTATTATTGTTGTCAGCCTAATCTTGTTAGATATCAGTTGCATCATAGACAGAGCAAAGCATGTGAGAACGTCGTCATATCAACCTTGTGGCAAGAATGGAAACTCTTAGGTTCATGAAACTATTTGTGAATAATACTGTAAACTTTCTGAGCAACTGGAACTTAATCATCCAGAGAGATGGAAGTACGCAGTAATATACGGAAGTGTACCGCATGTTATACATAGGTCACAGTTTTTATGTCTGAATCTTACGAAGGGCGCAAGACGCGCTACTTAACAAAGAAATATCAAGTAGTTTACATTTATAATTAAATGTTAACTAATACTACAAATTTACTAAGTGAACTGTAAGGCCCGAAATAATAAATATTTTACCATTTTTTACGTAACTCGTTATACATGCTCTGTCAGAGGCGATTATGCAAAGGCACGATGAAAATTCCGACCTGTAACGAACTGGCGGCAGGAAGGAAGGAAACCTTGCACTGCAAGGCGTACATGCCTGTCTGAGTGCTGAGGTGCTATAGCGTAGCTGTTGTCAACGCCTAAAGTTAAATGGAATATTTAACTCTTCGTAGTCAAGTTATTCAGATGCCTTACTTGCAAAGTTTACTTAGAAAATTCGAAATTAAAGCAATTTTTTGCTTCGAAGCTAGTATCTAATCATTTTACATAGATTACATAAAAGATTATGTCCCGAGAAGTGTTTATTTTAAGTGGAGGATACGACGCGACAAGACACACACAGCCTGAACATTTTCACAGTGTCAGATTAGAGACAATTTTTACTTTTCCATGAAATGCTATAACCTGTCTGATTAGTTATTACTCCACAACAGCTATCAGTAGTAGATACTGAAATAAATTTCTGATAGTGACCTAAATCATACAAAATCAGTTTCAACCACGTCGCTAGAAAAGTATTTTGTGTTATTCCATTGTGATTCGATTTTTTACACTTGCATCTGATGACACACCACCGTATTCTCTGAACTTCCACTCTATATCTAGCCATTTGAATGTCCAGTGATACGCTCCATATTGGACAAGGCAAATGGCGTCGCATTTCATTATTATGGAAATGCAGTACTTTAAATGGCTAGGGAGCTCGAACGTGACTGCAGGGTCGCGGCTTCATTGCGAGCGGGGGAAGGACGCCCTCTAACCTTCATTATACCATACGATTCCCTTGGCGACTCAATCTATGTTCTAAATCAATCTCTGCTGCATAGTCTGCGTTGGGAAGTACACAGGGAGATGAATTCGTAGTTGTTAGCATTTAGTCCTCTCTCGCTCACGTCCAGAGTAATCTCAAGTACTACGTGCGTCTGCCAGTAAAGCATATTTTAATGATGACGTTATTTACAGAGCCACATGTTCGCTGTTTATTGTTAACGTAACTAGCTTATCACTACTCTGTAACTCTGAAATAACTCTTCAAAATTTTTAATGCAAGCAGTAACGAAATACTATTTGCTGATCGGTATGTTAGTGAATTTTTATGGCACTCACTTCTTACTTCCAGTCTGATAAGCATCCATGGTTTTCGTCACCTTCCTTTTCGCACATACCAAGAATTACATGACGTGATGCTGAAACAGAATACTGAACCAAAAATTGTGTGGAAACTCTATCACGCTACATCCGCAGGACTGAGTCGCATTAAAATGCAATTATAGCTAATACTTCTGCTAACGACAGAACGTAGAAAAGCATATGATTTAATGAATCTCGTATGTGGACAAGACACTGTTCACAAAGTTTGTGGCTGAATTGCCGTGTGGAGAATGTTTACGCAAGACAAATCGATGAAACATCTCACAGCGCAAAATACAGGAACCTGTTGTCCGGTAACGAGACTCCGTTTGGTCGCCTACAGCACGCCGCAGATGACCTGAACCTTCAGTAATGCAATGCACTATCCCATCACTCCGAGATCGTGTGTGTATTTCTTGCGGAACATCCCACCGATGAAAGGGGTATTCAGTTGCCGCTAGGGTCATTTTGCCTCAACCCTATTCGTCGTCTTTTGGTCGCCATCGAGCCATCTACTCGCATGAGCGCTCTTGGACTAAGCTTCAGCCAAACTCCTTGAGCTATGGCTTATAACAAACCGGCCGTCGATCATTTCCATTGTCTCGTGGAGTTAGTGTCATGTCGCGTCGCTTCTGCAATCACAATGAATGGGCGTGCACGTTACATGACGGCTGTTCTTAATGAAACTGTTAATGTGTAAATGAGCCGGCCGCGGTGGCCGAGCGGTTCTAGGCGCTTCAGTCTGGAACCGCGCGACTGCTACAGTCCCAGGTTCGAATCCTGTCTCGGGCATAGATGTGTGTGATGTCCTTAGGTTAGTTAGGTTTAAGTAGTTCTAAATTCTCCTACACTGGCCGTACACCACTGGTGATCGTCGAGGGGACACTGAATAGTGCACGGTACATCCAAACCGTCATCGAACCCATCGTTCTACCATTCCTAGACCGGCAAGGTCCAACAGGACAATGCACGTCCGCTTGTATCCAGTGCCACCCAACGTGCTCTAGAAGGTGTAAGTCAACTACCCTGGCCAGCAAGATCTCCAGATCTGTTCCCCATTGAGCATGTTTGGGACTGGATGAAGCGTCGTCTCACGCGGTCTGCACGTCCAGCACGAACGCTGGTCCAACTGAGGCGCCAGGTGGAAATGGCATGGCAAGCCGTTCCACAGGACTACATCCAGCATCTCTACGATCGTCTCCATGGGAGAATAGCAGCCTGCATTGCTGCGAAAGGTGGATATACACTGTACTAGTGCCGACATTGTGCATGCTCTGTTGCCTGTGTCTATGTGCCTGTGGTTCTGTCAGTGTGATCATGTGATGTATCTGACCCCAGGAATGTGTCAATAAAGTTTCCCCTTCCTGGGACAATGAATTCACGGTGTTCTTATTTCAATTTCCAGGAGTGTATTCCCTACCTGCAGTGGACGACAGCTAGCCAATAATGCTCTTCACAGGAAAGAGCTGTGCAGCTCTAATGGCACCCCCATAGTTCATTCGATTCAAGAAGCATTTTTTGAAATCATATGATGTTATGAATCCAGCGAAATGGATGCTCACTGAGCTCAAAATAAATGCAGAACAAGGTGTTGAACTTCACTAACGTTAACGTCATTCTTCTAGCTATAACACAGGAAGCTAAACTGCAGTTAAAAGAATCTGTACCTGGTGGCGTTCTTTTAATCCTATCGATGGAATATTAGCTGTGGACCGCCATCATGTAACCACCACTCCTCACGTTTTAGCATACTCACACTTCAACATAAATTACAGCTACCATCGCTCATACCGGTATTCTTCACAGAACCCTTGACAGTAATGGAACCATGTAACTCGTTGTAAATGTTCTACCTATGAACATAGAGAGCAACGTGTCATTTTGAAAGAAGGTTAGCAAAAATATTACACTACGGTTCTTAGATTCATACACATTCATGCAAAAATCTCCTCAAAAACTAGCTGAGACTTTATGTCAGGATGATAAATATCTTACATGATCTGTATATCCCAATATGTAAAACTTCATTTAGTTGCACGGAAGGATGTTTTCGTATACCAAGAACTTGATCCGCTGGAGAAATTCTTCGAAAATGGATAACTGATATTTCTGAATTATGCAAGAAACTTGAGGGAGACCCTTTAACACATGGAGAGTATCACTATGCGTAGCAGAAATACCAGGAATTTTACTTTCAAAATTTTGATGCGTGTGGAAGGCTGTACATAGAAACGGATACTCGACTCCCTTACTAACGTGTTTGGAAAATTTCGTATTGTATGCCAGGTAACACACGGTATGATTTACTGTTAATATTTCAAGAGAGTACCATATTCCTTAGGAATTATCAACATATTATTAATCTATGAGCGCGGGATTCGTGGAGAATGTTGTGAATGTGCCCACAGACAGACCTAGGCGAATAACTCATGAATGATGGGGACGTTTAATCCACAAATCTATTACATTTACATCATATACTTTGATCTTAGAAACTTCTACGTGTTTTTATGCACCAGTTTCTACCTATTGGAGAGTTCCATTGGTTAGCCAGGGATGAAATCGATAATATAGATGTTCCTACTGCTACACATGACTCTGACGTAGGATACGAGTTGGAGGCAGATTTAGGTATCCTATAGTTCGCGTGACGAGCAGTTATGTTTACCTTTGTAATCAAAGCACCAATTTCGAAGCTGACGTTACTAGTGTTAAAGCGGGACGACCATACAAAATTGGTTGCAGGTAAGTCTGATGCCAGACGAAATTCATTAGAAAAATCCTCAACAACTTTAGTCCTCCCGTGAAGGAAGTTGCTTACAAAACCCTAGCCCGACCAGTACTTCAATATTGCTCGTAAGTCCAGGACCCTTATCAGATAAGACTGATAGAGGATATAATAAGAATACAAAGAAGAGCAACGCGCACTGTCACAGGTTATTTCAGTAAGCGAGGAAGTGGCACGCATATGTTCATCCAAATACAGTGGCAGTTGCTACAAGATAGACGTTGTTCATAACGGTATGGTTTACTGTTACAATTTCAAGAGAGTACTTTCCTTGAAGAGTCAACCGACGTATTCCTTACTCCTACGCACATCTCAGGACAAGACTGTGAGTTTCTGCATGCCCTTAATGCAAAAAGATTACAGCAGTCACTGTAATCCGAATTGATGTTTTAATTATTGGAACAATGACAATGTGAGTCCAAGTACGTGATGCGATTGGGAGAATGATGAAACTTAGTACGTTGTTAGATCATTGGTTAAGACGTTGGATGTGATGAACTTAAAGATGAAAAGAAAAACCTGTCGGCACCCAGAGAGATTGTAGTTTTCTTCGACTCAAAGGCCAATCGTAGGAAGCAAGATCCCATAAGGAGGCCGGTGTGGCCGTGCGGTTAAAGGCGCTTCAGTCTGGAACCGCGTGACCGCTACGGTCGCAGGTTCGAAACCTGCCTCGGGCATGGATGTGTGTGATGTCCTTAGGTTAGTTAGGTTTAATTAGTTCTAAGTTCTAGGCGACTGATGACCTCAGAAGTTGTGTCGCATAGTGCGCCGAGCCATTTGATCCCATAAGGAGCCCATTCTGCAGACATACATGAAACGCTTCAATGCATTCTAAATGTGATTCCGTACGACAAACTACGTAATTAATTTGTGCAAATCTCTTATAATCAGATGACAGTCATTAAAACACTGAACGAAAATATACACCAAACCCCACTCTTTATGCTGAGAGAGAAGAGGACGATGACAGTGGCAACAAAAGGCAAAGCAATAAATACTGGAAGACAGTCATTATGTCACAGAAAGAGCCAAAGAGACAATGGCAGCGTGAGAAACAGGTAGGGACACAGGGGCAGTGGATTATAGTAGACAGTGGCATAACAGTGAGTGACTGAGTGAGTGAAGGAGACAGTGCAGGAGGGGGGTGGGGGGGCGGGAATAAAGAGAAAAACAGTGGTGGAATTGGGTGAGAACCAGTGATAATAAGAGACAGATAATATGACAGTGACAACGAAGAAGAGAGGGGAGAGAGGTAGTGACAGTGAGGTGAGACAGCAGCGGCAGTAAGGAAGGAATAAGACACTAGTAGTAACAGAGAGCAAGAGGGAGACGGTGAAAGCGAGATAAAACTCCAGTAGTAGGACAGGAGGAAGGGGACTGTGCCTCTGACACTGGACACAATGATAGAGAGACACAAAGAAATAATGACAATGAGTTGGGCGGCATGAGTGAGTGCGAAAGGACAACTGAGAGTGGTTGGGTATGAGCGATCTATACTTATGAATTAGTGGGTGTGAGGGAATTGCAGTTAGGGATGCTTGTGGGAGCTTTAGGTGAGTTGAATGTTAAATAAAGGGCAAATATGTACGCATACCGAATTTTTTGGGAAAATTTTTAAGAATGGTGAGGAAGTTAGAATGAGGGAGCTGGCAGACCACTCTTCACTTAGAGTCTTTTAAATAAACAGGGACACATTCGCATTTTTTGCGGAGATAGGAGCATTTTTCCGCTGGTGTACTATGGTCCTGACCATAAGAACCTATCTACAGAACTGGATGAGCTTGAGAGCACTTTTCGAAGAACCTTTACAATGAGTAACGTTTTAAAGACTCAATGAAGTATCGAGCCGCTGCACAGACATCGAGTATTTTATATTTTTATATTCTTTTTCGTTGTGGCTAGGTGTGTAGAGGGTATTCCAAGACTTATAGTCAGAATTATACACATTCGGGAGACATTAAACTGAGTTTTTTGAGACCAGAAATCAATTCTTGAGAAGGACTCTTTTAAAATGAAACGAGTCTTGAACAAGGAATGTGAGCAAGGCATATGTTTCCAAACTTCTTGTGCTCCATAGCAAACAACTAACTGCATGCAACGGCAGCATTGCTCACGATACCTTGAGAAACGGTATACAGCACTCTCTGATATGTCCGTGGTGAACACTGTTCACTGTTAAAGAATGGTTGTAGAAGACAGAATATTGCAAATTGCAGCCATGTATTTAATGTATTTGTTAAGGCAACTTAGTGCTTGTAAAACCAAACATATGCATAGGGAAAAGTTTTACAACATACATAACTATGATTTCAAGAAATGTATCGCTGTACGTCCTGGTCGACCAAGAATTAGACCTGCAAGCAGTGCTCTGGCTCTCGTGCTATAGCTCTCTCTCATCGGTCAGCACACTTCCCCCATACACCACGTTAGACTGTCTGTTTGTGAGAAAGAGGAAGCTGGAGGAACTACGAATGCGACACATTTAAATGGCAATGTTGTTGGACTACATACGAATTGGCTTCGTAGTTTACATTTCTCAACAACATAGATCACAAGCAAAACTAAGTTCCAGTATTATTTAATTGCTTTTGCCTCACTGAAGACATTTAGTTTCGTAATTTAAAAAGTCTTTTCACACAAATATGTTGATTAAAATATTCTTTACGTTTGCAGCATTATCCCGGAGACGCGGAAACTCTTCCAGAAGAAAACAACGTAGACCTTCTGGACAGTTTTACCGTTAAAGTATTTGTCTTTTAAACGAGAGTTACACTTGAGATCAGTCAGTTCCACCTGCACATGCAGAGGGACGATTTCAACTGAAACTGCAAACGGTATCGGAAACATCTCGAAAACAGACTCAAGAGTGGCAGTGTCCTGTAAACGTTTAGGTAACTAACCTTGCACAGTTTTGAAGGCCACAAAGACTTCTTCAAATCTCGAATGATCCTTATTGCCAGCGACCTCAGCGAAATGGACGGTGTGAATTCAATAACAGTGGCACTGAAATCGAAAAAATCGTTCGAGGCATGCCCCTTGACTTAATCAACGTACTTTTCAGTAATATATAAAGTCTCCACACTGTTCGTTCAATTTCTGTTGCAAATGACAGTGGAATAGGGCGAGCGACTTCAGAAAATTTACTATTTGCGCCTCAAGATCATCACGCGGTTCGTGTCTGCAAATTTAGCACAAAGTGCTTCTTAATGTACAGAACAATGAATCCCCTCTATCGATTGTTATAATTTTTTGCTCTTCCATCGTCAATTAAATCTTTAAATTCATCCTCCGTGGAGTTGTTAACGTCGTTCTACAGCAAATTTGCGATACCCGTCGATTATGCCGCTGTCCGCAGCTCGTGGTCGTGCGGTAGCGTTCTCGCTTCCCGCGCCCGGGTTCCCGGGTTCGATTCCAGGTGGGGTCAGGGATTTTCTCTGCCTCGTGATGACTGGGTGTTGTGTGCTGTCCTTAGGTTAGTTAGGTTTAAGTAGTTCTAAGTTCTAGGGGACTGATGACCATAGCTGTCCCATAGTGCTCAGAGCCATTTTTTTTATTATGCCACTGTATGTCGCATAATAGTTATTGAGAGTTCTTGTCCTCCTCTTCTGTCATTCCCATTCAAATTTAAAGGCTTTTCGGGCAACAAGAAAGTTATATTATGTGGCAGGTTTCATTAGAGCACAGTTAATAAAGTCATTTCTTGAAATAATGGATAAACTAGGCACTCATCATTTCGTGTTTCCCACGCTGGTCTCGTTGTGAACTCATGGCTCAATCGTCGAAAATCTAGGTCGTGATGATTCCAAGCTCGGATGCGAAGAGGCCTGGGTCTTATTCTGCGATATTCAAAACTTTTATAGATGTGTTTCATAAACCATTCTTGAAGATTAACCTTTTGCAAGTTAGGACAATGGTGATGTAAAAAAGTAATCAGATCTCAGAATTTAAGTTACACTTCTTTTTTTATTACTTTTGTTGCAATATCACGTAACTCGTTCCAAAACATCACTTCACAATATAAAACATACTTGAAAATATCTTCCTCACTGTTAAAGTTAACATTTCATAAACTGACTACAATTTGCGTCTTTTTAACATGATGACGAAAGCTTGACTCTCTAATAACCGCTTACGCGCCGAAAAATCTGAGTTACAAGTACGTCAAAGATCATACTGACAAAAGAAAGAATACACATAAGAATAACATCATTGCAATATATGCACATCGATGTATCGAAGTACCTCTACATTAATGAAATCAAATCTGAATGTTGTCACAGAAATATGTTAACTGTTTTACAGAAACACAGTAGAATATTGCTGGTATCGAGAGGTTGAGATGAGGTGCCGTAATGGTTACGTAATTCAAATACCATTACATGGTTCAGAAATTATTAATTTAGCAGAATCCCGCAAAACTTCGGGCACAAAGTGTTGGGAGATGGTTAATAACGTATTAGAAGTCGAAAATGCCGTACTGAAATGTTTTATTCCCTACTGCATTTTCATTCCCAATCATAATCACATTCGTCCCTTCTATCACTATTGCTTTCAGAAGGGTCACTGTCGCGTTGTCCACTGGGAGATGGTTGGAAATGCACATCTTTCACCTCAGGTGGCGCCTGTTTATCTTCTTCAGTTGTCGTTTTCTGGACTCTCGAGATGAATGGGTCCAAAGATGCCAAAAGCTGATGGAATGCGACATGAAACTTCTTCTCATGGGAATATTTGGGTTTGAAATGTCGTCAATGCCCGGTATCCTCATTCAGAGTTTCCTGCACATCGACAGATAACCAACCTATCGGCAACGGAGCAGCTTCAATTATGGCATATCCGTGCATCAAAACTACGTGGACTGATGTCGGCATCGGGATTTATTGCAGGACGTTGTGAGTCCGTTGAAGACGGAATCCGACCTTCGAAAAACATACACTTTTTCAGGGTCCATTATAGATATAGTTTAGTTCCAAAATTCTCTGTAGAAAATATGAATAGTTCTGAAGCATATTGAGAAAAGAATAGTATTATTCGGGGAAATTTTAGTGCTTTAAAAAATTCATTTGCCAATTTGTCAAAAAATATGATAACAATCCCGGATAGCTCTCCAATAATACTACAGAAAAACCTAATGATATCTTTTTTGTAGGTAATAGTTTATGAGATAACTGCAATAATGAGGGACCCGTTTTCACCGTGTGTCACTGCCGCATGCTGGAAAAAAGGCAGTCCACCAAAAACGTGCAAATACGTGGATTCAGAGCAAACTGAACTCGATAACTATACTATTAAGAAAATAGGAGAACCATTTACAAAAGTGGAGTCACTCAGAGAAAATTTTGTAGCCACCTAATTCAGGTAAAATGTGTAGGAGTTTGCTTTTAACTCGATATGCATCATTACACACGTTAAAAATGTCATAGACATCGCTTTTGGAGTGCTACCCATCTTACTTCATCCTGACTACTAGGCGCCATCGCCATCGTATTTTAAACAGGCCATACAAACAATATCCGAAAAATGTGTCGTTGTCCGATTCACTGTTTACGCTAAATTTCACTGCCTGTATAAGATCGACTTGACACTGGCATGACACCGCAGCGTTGGGCAAATATGCACCAATGCAATCTACACAAGATTTCGCTGACTGAACTTTGAACGCGCACGTTTTTTTCTACTCTGTCCAGGTATACAATCGAATTGGTCAACTACGCGCCTGTTGCGGTTCTCTCTTTGGGCGTAGTATACTTTCTCTCCACCGTACAATCAATGAATGAAGAATGGATGGAATGAAGGAGCATAACTTGGCGACTCTCGAATTATATGTATTCCCTGACACACTCCGAATATTTACCTGTAGCGTAAAAATGAAATAATTAATGTGGTTACTATTTACAGCGAGATGTCTTTGCACTTCTGGAATTAAATATTTAGGAAACTGTCACGGCAACATTCGGTCAGTTGATGTCAGAAAGGAGCAGAGGAGGTCCACGCATGACGTACTCATACAACAAGCCAATCATAATTGCCGTTTCTTAAGTCATAGTTTAACGTTACACCGCATTTTGAAAGAGAACGAAGAGACGCTGATGCATTGGAAGTATATTGCTTCATCTTTCCTACTACGCGTAAAAAATGCAAAGGAATGTTCATTACCTATAAAGGATTCGTATAAGACATACACCCAATTCTCACAGTATCTTCCACATTGACCATCACAGATGTGTTTTTGTGATTATAAGAAGTGTTCCATAGGTAATGTCACGTCGACGACGAGGTCGTTCGAGTCGGAGCACAAGCTGAGACTGCACGCAAGAGGACGAAAATAAGCCGTGCACTATTCAATCACTTTAAAAAAAATACCTTTGAAAGGGTAGGAAAACCACAGACGTCACACAGCTCAGCGCGTGTGTGTGTGTGTGTGTGTGTGTGTGTGTGTGTGTGTGTGTGTGTGTGCGCGCGCGCGCGCTTTATCTTTAGATACAATAGTATGTTTACTTGAGATTACGTACTTGAATGTCTTTCGAGGAAGTGGAACACCTCTGTTGAATCAAGAAGATGCGGCTTCACTGTTATTTATTATGTTAAGAGAAGTCAGTGCTCGGTTCGCGAAACAGATTCTTTACAAGAGCCGACAGGCGTCTTTCCGGAATGTATTTCATCATTCTGGAAAATAATGCGAGGAATACAGCTGCTTGAAAGGTTTCTGTTTGCAAAGCGGCGAAGAAGTTGGTGAGGGGTGGCGCGCATTGTTCGACGCGCCGAGTGGCTTTCCTTATCGCCGTTCCTCTCACCGATCGGATGTCTTCCACAGAATTGTTGCGCTGACGAAATTATGGTTCGTTTTGCTACCGCTTCCCGTTCTTCTTATTCAAAAGATGAATGGTACTTATGCCCGTGCTGTATTCATTTTGTCTGACTGTAGTGACACGTCAAAGAAAGTACTATTTCCCTTAAGTATTTGCTACTATTTCAAATTAACTAGGAGGCCGCACAGTAATCCGATTTTGGAATTTTTTTATGTGTATGGTACGTGAAGTTCAGAACTAATATATCTGTCACCCAATGACGTTGGGTGCAACTCTAAAAATTTCTCCATAAAATTTTCTTTGTAATTCTCTGAGAGTCTTGTGCCTCGGTCGTATGCAGTCCTGATTGTGGCGCTCACCTGCACGGCGCCAAACATGCATACGACCATCATTGGCACCAAGGCAGAAGCGACTCTCATCGCTGAAGACGACACGTCTCCATTCGTCCCTCCATTCACGCCTGTCGCGACATCACTGGAGGCGGGCTGCACGATGTTGGGGCGTGAGCGGAAGACGGCCTAACGGTGTGCGGGACCGTAGCCCAGCTTCATGGAGACGGTTGAGAATGGTCCTCGCCGATACCCTAGGAGCAACAGTGTCCCTAATTTGCTGGGAAGTGGCGGTTTGGTCCCCTACGGCACTGCGTAGGATCCTACGGTCTTGGCGTGCATCCGTGCGTCGCTGCGGTCCGGTCACAGGTCGACAGGCACGTGCACCTTCCGCCGACCACTGGCGACAACATCGATGTACTGTGGAGACCTCACGCCCCACGTGTTGAGCAATTCGGCGGTACGTCCACCCGGCCTCCCGCATGCCCACTATACGCCCTCGCTCAAAGTCCGTCAACTGCACATACGGTTCACGTCCACGCTGTCGCGGCATGCTACCAGTGTTAAAGACTGCGATGGAGCTCCGTATGCCACGGCAAACTGGCTGACACTGACGGCGGCGGTGCACAAACGCTGCGCAGCTAGCGCCATTCGACGGCCAACACCGCGGTTCCTGGTGTGTCCGCTGTGCCGTGCGTGTGATCATTGCTTGTACAGCCCTCTCGCAGTGTCCGGAGCAAGTATGGTGTGTCTGACACACCGGTGTCAATGTGTTCTTTTTTCCATTTCCAGGAGTGTATAATGCACAGAACTGTTTGTTAACATTTCATTTATTATATAGCATCGAATTTAAAAATATAATTATATCATCAACCGCTGACATAGTTTTCTCTTCCCCTTACGTATGTGTATATATTTATTTCCTTTTCTTCTCAAAGCAGTGCATAGACGGGCATTTACAATGTTTTTGTAGGTCAGTTAGTGACGTGTTGCTGATTATATGACTCAAACACCGAAGCTTTTCGCCACCTTCCGCAAAAACTCCTGTTTTCCAGTTTGTGTTATAAATACCATATGCATCACATACAACAAAAATTTTCATACGTATTAAAGCAAAAAATATACGTGTACATCTATTTGCACTGTATAAACATGAAACCCATGCAACACAATAATGTCCGAGGGCTCGGTCTAGAACAGCGGCTCGTCAGTAGCTTCGTGAAGACTCTTGATATATTCCAGGAAACGTCCGACAGGGCACTAATTTACAATGTGGCTCATTGTCCGAATGTCGCCACAGCCAAACATACTGCTAGTGCAAAACTCCCTCTTTTGCATGTTTCATTTGCTCATTCCTTCACTAGTTCGGAATCTATAAAGCTGTACCCACATTTCCCTAGGATTTTGAAATCCAGGATCTTTAACAATTTGGTTGTCGATACATTAGGGGTTTAAGAATTTCGTTGCTTGCTACTCACGTGTCCATTCAGGGTCCTGGAGGAATCCAGTGGAGTACATTTGGCTTCTTCCTTCATACGTTGATCTTCTGAATTTGAGGAGTATCCTAGCAACGTGAGTACATTTTCGTGAAGAGGGAGTGACCCATTTTTAGAAACTTGCTGGCAAAGGTTGCAGAGAGCTGCTTTTCGGCCAAAGTGAGCTGGCCATAAGGTAGATGGTATTGTTGGCCAGCATGTAGGTACAGATCTGACTGGATCAGTAATGGTTCTCATTGCTACATGAAAATGAACGTCAGCTTTCTTCACATGAGTGATACGGTGCCAGAATGGTGGGAAATGTTCTGTTACGGAGTATACCAGTGCAAGGGATACTCCTCGGTGAACTGATATAATTGTTCCTCATGTACTGCCAGTTTCCTCACCAAGTTTACTCGTGGTTGTACTTTCTTAGATGCCTGAGAATGGTGCTTATCCTATGTCAGCATTTTGTATTATGGGCCACTGTGGAATTCTAGCTTATCGATGTATCTGACTGTGCTAATAGGACCAAACAGTGAGTAGATTTGTTGCTGATCAAATGCTTTAAGATAAAGACAAAGTTATAGCATGCTGGCACCAGGAAATGCAAAATACTGTGTCAACCATTGTGTAGTTAGTCGCTTTTACCCTCGTTTAATGTCGAGTAGTGTGAAAGTGAAGAAGATTATATTTGTATTTTTAGCCCCATACAACGTTGTGCGAGCGAATTCTTTCAATACGTTCGTTACTGAAACCTTAGACATCTTCTCCCAAGTAACTGATAATCCTCATATTATATCTTCGGATATTCATAGGTGATACTAATGCATTCAGTGTGTAACGCTTCCGTTTTAGCTATCTGAAAATGGTCTAAGGCGAAATCGTACAATCGTACATAAAATAAAGAAACTTTCAGCTGAAGTTACCACAAAACCATTTAAAAAATTCATTGCATCTGCGGATCTACTCATAGTGGACAATAAATATTAACGTGGCATCAGCTTTAAAACTAGTCAAAAAATTCCTGTTGTAGGTGTATAATTAATCAACCTGTTGCATAAATTAACTTACAAGCGCTAAGTATATTGATCGTGGCGGGGGGGGGGGGGGGGAGTTAGAGGAAAGGAAAAAGAAGGAGCTGATGATACGGATGCATCAAGACTTTATGAAAAATCGGCGATCGGCGATCGGCGGCAGCGAGTGAAAACTTGGGCCGGATTTGGAGTCGAACCAGATATCTCCCTCTTACTAGGCAGCTGCGTTAACCACTGCACCCCCGGACACAGTGTTCGTTGCAAATGAACGGACAGTCTCGCCACGCTCTCCAGATGACCCACATTCCCACGTAGCACTACCTATACGCACTTTCCGTCCATGTCCTCCACGATCGCTAATTTTAGATTCCCGCTGAAGGTCGAATGATTTTGCGTATCAGCACTGAAATTTGTGGACTCATTGCCCATCGAGGCGAATATATTACATGAGTGTATGGTGTCTGGTCTTTCCGACATATCCGAAAGAACAGGCATCACGCGTAATCTGAAGCTGTGATACATATTATGTACATTTAAGGTGAAGTAGGGAGAGGTGGTGGTTGGTTAGTGTTTAACGTCCCGTCGACAACGAGGTCATTAGAGACGGAGCGCAAGCTCGGGTTAGGGAAGGATTGGGAAGGAAATCGGCCGTGCCCTTTCAAAGGAACTATCTCGGCATTCGCCTGAAACGATTTAGGGAAATCACGGAAAACCTAAATCAGGATGGCCGGAGACGGGACTGAACCGTCGTCCTCCCGAATGCGAGTCCAGTGTGCTAACCACTGCGCCACCTCGCTCGGTGTGAAGTAGGGAGAAAGGAAAGCTAAGGGGAGGAACTGATGATATCAGCTGTATCGGAGCTTTATGCAGGATCAATGGTGACGAGTGAATTGTGTGTCGGACTAGGACTCGAACAGGAACCCCAGCTTACTTAAAGAAAAACAAAATAAAAAAAAAATACATGTCACAGGCTGGAGAGTAGGCAAGGTGGGCAGGTGGTAAGTTCTGTGGGACCAAACTGCTGAGGTCATCGGTCGACAGGCCTACATACTACTTAATCTAACTTAAACAACCTTACGCTAAGGTCAACACACACACCTATGCCCAATGGAGGACTCGAACCTCCGACGGGGGGAGCCGCGCGAACCGTAGCAAGGCGCCTAAGACCGCACGGCTACCAACGCGCAGCAGGTGGACTGAGGCAGGGATCGAATCCCGTGGCCTTTCCACGATGCCTCCCCCTCCCTTCGCTTTATTGCACACTCGCAATGCTCATTTTTAATTTTTTATTTATCTGTACATATATACAGGGGAAAAACAAATACTTGAAGCTTGCGCACATATGCGGAACCTTCAAAACCCCGCAAAGCGATAGAGGATGGCAGGCGGATCGAATGAAAGGCGTAGACTGTCAGCTTTCGTTCCGAAACCTGCGGGCGGCTACCACGCCGAGAGCATGCCCACTTACTGGGGGTGTGGAAAAAGTGCAGTTAAAATAATTACGGTAACGGGAACAGCACACAACCTCCACATTTGCAGTCTGAATTACTGCCAAAAATCAAGGCACGAGTGATGAGCATCTCCTTATAGATATACCAAGGTCCAGCCATTTATCCAGAGAATCGCCCGAGACTTTGTGGCAGGAAAATATTCCTCTGCTGGATAAGGAAAGGTCTGTGGGTCAATAACATGCAGCAGCATATGCAGAAAATATGTGATCATTTGTCGCCCCAACAAACAAACATCCGTAACGGCTACACAGTTGAGTCGGTAATGATCATCGTCGACACTACGACAGACGGGGCAGAGGGGAGAGTCCGCCAGTTCTATGGCGTAGAGCTGCTGATTACTTGGATACTTACCACAAGTCGCATAATACTAAGTCGACATGATATGCGTCGGAAATAAATTGTAATGAATGTACTGCCAAATCACAGTCAATTGCAACAATGGGAACGTGCTCTCTACGACGTTTTAGGCTCCATTACGCTGGGAAAGGACGTAGAAATCCTTTGCCTGCGGCTGGTGCGTTCGTGGGAGTTCGGCGCGAGCGTAACTAAGTTTCACACAGCTCCGTTTTTTAAACATCGTGGTCATGTAATGTACAGCCGCACGATAGCGTACGTTCGTAAGATCAAGTCCTCCTGCACACGGGAGAGGGGGATGAGTACTCTGAAGATGAACAAAGACCTAAGAAAATATACGAATGCCTCTTGAATGCAGCGTCCTATCGTAATCGACATCGGTAGAACCTGCGATTTATGAACCATTCTGGATGCCACATATACTATGTGATAAAAGGTATCCGGATACCCCCAAAACCATACGTTTTTAATATTAAGTGCATTGTGCTGCCACCTACTGCCAGGTACTCCATATCAGCGACCTCAGTAGTCATTAGACATCGTGAGAGAAGAATGGGGGGCTCCGTGGAACTCACGGACCTCGAACGTGGTCAGGTGACTGAGTGTCACTTGTGTCATACGTCTGTACGTGAGGTTACCACACTAATAAACATCTCTAGGTCCTCTGTTTCTGATGCTATAGTGAAGTGGAAACTCGAAGGGACACGTACAGCACAAAATCATACAGGCCGACCTCGTCTGTTGACTAACAGAGACCGCCGATAGTTGAAGAGGGTCATAATGTGTAACAGTCAGACATCTTTGGCCGGCCGAAGTGGCCGTGCGGTTAAAGGCGCTGCAGTCTGGAACCGCAAGACCGCTACGGTCGCAGGTTCGAATCCTGCCTCGGGCATGGATGTTTGTGATGTCCTTAGGTTAGTTAGGTTTAACTAGTTCTAAGTTCTAGGGGACTAATGACCTCAGAAGTTGAGTCCCATAGTGCTCAGAGCCATTTGAACCATATTTTAGACATCTTTATCCAGACCATCCTACAGGAATTCCAAACTGCCTCAGCATCCACTGCAAGTACTATGAAAGTTAGGTGGGAGGTGAGCGGCTGCTCATAAGCCACACATCATGCCGGTAAATGCTAAACGACGCATGGCTTTGTTTAAGGAGCGTAAATATCGGACGATTGAACAGTGTAAAAACGTTATGTGGAGTGACGAATCGTGGTACACAATGTGGCTATCCGATGGCAGGGTGTGGGTATAGCGAATGCCCGGTAAACGTCATCTGTCAGTGTGTGGTGAAGTAAATTCGGCGGTGGTGGTGTTATTGTGTGGTCGTTTTTTCATGGAGGTGGCTTGCACCCCCTGTTGGTTTGCGTGGCACTATCACAGCACAGGTCTACATTGATGTTTTAAGAACTTTCTTGCTTCCCACTGTTGAAGAGCAATTCGAGAATGGTGATTGCATTTTTCAACACGATCAAGCACCTGTTCGTAATGCACAACCTGTGGCCGAGTGGTTACACGACAATAACATCCCTGTAATGGACTGGCCTGCACAGAATCCTGACCTGAACCCTATAGAACACCTTTGGCACGTTTTGGAACGCCGACTTCGTGCCAGACCTCACTGACAGACATCGATACCTCTTCTCAGTGCAGCATTCCGTGAAGAATGGGCAGCGATTCCCCAAAAGACCTTCCAGCTCTTGATTGAACGTATGCCTACGAGAGTGGAAGCTGTCGTTAAGGCTAAGAGTGGGCCAACACCATATTGAATTTCAGCATTACTGATTAGGGGCGGCACGAATTTTCAGCCAGGTGTCTGGATACTTTTGATCACATAGTGTGGGCATCCAGGTAGGTAACACTCTTCCAATCATCTAAGCGGTGTAAGGAGCTGTGACGGTCATCATACAAGTTCTTCTAAAAACTTGACAAAAGTTGACCACCGCCTTACGGTGCGCTGACGACGTGAAAGTGGTCCCAAGATACCTGAGACGTTGGACACAGGGCAATGGCGCCGGAGCTTCCGGGGTAGACACTGAGGGCCACCGTTCCTCAGACGCACTGGCTACGCCGTCGTCCACGGTCTCTCGCGCTGAAATGTTTGTTTACTCAACAGGTAATGTATCATCTGGACAGGGAGAAGAGTCCCGTTCCGAAGTCGTACGGCGTCTCCTTTTGCGTCGTTTACGGGAGCATTGTTTACGCGATGGTCCTTCCGTGCCCGAAGTTGGGAGTGAGTCGCGACGGTCAGGTAGAAAGGATGCCCTCGAGATAACGAGATGAGCTACCACCGAAACTGAGGATGTGACTGAAGACACATCGTCAGTCAAGTCATCCACAACAGGTTCAGGAATGATCTGAACAGTATCCATCAGCTATTCACGTGATTCCGAGAGACGCCGGGCGGCCGGTGGCGACTTTGTGCTGTCGCATATATGGCCGGAATTATCGTCGACGACGAAAGAAGTACCACTTCTCTAGTCGGTAGTTGTGTTATCCTTCGCTGCAGACATTCAGATCCGATGTGACCCTATTCTACACACACAGGACAATTACGCGGTTGTGGATCGTACGTGATTACTGCCCGACATCCGCTGATGAACAGATAAGACGGAATATGGCTTCGCAGATCAACTTTGATCTGATGCACTCCGTTAAGAACAGGGCACGTTCGAAAGTTGGCACAGCGTTCTGCCTCATGGCCGAAAAGCTGCTACGACGTTCTCTCCAGGTACCTCGATGACAATTCGAACTCGCGAGTAGTTCAAATGCCTAATCCCGCATGTTCGACTTTGACCAACCCAACGTTACCGTCAGCGTGACGCACACAAAGACCCAGTTTGATCGCGTTTGAAACGCGCTCACATGTATCGTCATTGACCATTTTAACGTAAACAGTGTTCCACCTTCAATTTATATTATATGTTTCACAGATGCGGATTGAGCATGATGCTTATTCTTTTCGGACATGTCCTAAAGAACAGACACCACACGTCCATACAGTAACTTGTATGCTGTGGAATTAGCTGGACAATTTCGAGCTGAGTCATACTCGATTCGTACAGTAACTGTGCTACACTTCGCAGCTTCATTGTATGTCGAAACGTCTGTAACAGTGGCTAGTGCAGGTTTCTTGAAATAACGTCCATTTAACAAACAACTGGTAATATTTTCGTTGTGATTCTATGATAACTGACGTCGATCGTACATGTCATAAAACAGCACGCAGCCACTGCTGTCTCACTAGGGAAGGTCAGGACATGTTGTCACCCAGACAATATTCATACATAGCTCAGTTAATAGAGCAACATAACATACGTACACCATAAACATTGTAGCTGCTGTGGGCAATTAGAACAGGAGATATCAGTCGTTAAAGTTACGATGAGAATACTGTAAGTATGAATTATTTATTACACAAATTGATTAATTGAGACAAATAGTCAATAATATGTCACAAAACACTCTATAACAGAGTTTACTTATTTGACTACATTATTGTAAGCAAAAAATATGCAAGTCAGCAATAGTAGCTTGGTCAATGCATGGATAGTTGTCGCAGTGTGCACATTTGATGAAAGCAGGTTCGTCACACTTCTCATAGAAACACACTTCCGAAAATCCTTCGTCGAAGCAGTTCTCCAAGGGTGTTCTAAATACACCAGAAAAGCCTTTGGTGTAGTCGCAATGAAAAAATTGCAAATTGCATAAAATTGGAGGATCGTACCGCCGAGAACTGGAAAAACACAAACGATTGTAGGCGTAAGAAGTGGTCTTTTTGCCGTGTGATAAAGCACCGAGAACTGGAAAAACACAAACGATTGTAAGCGTAAGAAGTGGTCTCTACGCCATGTGATAATGTCATTGTTAGAACATACCATAATCGTGTCTGTAATAAATTTCACAAAATTTTTGTATGAACGGAAGTATAAAACGTCGGCAGGTTGCACATTGCTAGAATCAGCTTCTCCATGAATTCACCACCTTCAGGAACTGCGGAACTGTAGCGGTTGTCATCTGTTGGCTGTTCAGGAGTCAACCAAAAATAGGGCTTCAGTTTTTTCTTGTATATGTGGCCTTCATTACGTGTTCTAGGAAGACTTTTAAATAGCTCTTCGTCATTCGAAAACGCCTCTTGATATTCGCTAAATGTATAGTCATATTTGCAGGAAAATGGGCTGTGGGCTCCGACAAAAGGACATACAATTGGGGTAGCAGCATACCATCCAACACAATCCGAGGCATTAACGCATAAGAGCGTGTGGTCGCCGCTGTGCATCCAAAAGCAACCAAGACTAGTTTGCTTCCCTTCACTGGGAGAGGCCGTCCAGGTCTTAATTCTTTATCGTATCTTGATTACTCGGCACTAATTACTTGATCTGGTGACAGGCGTTATTCCTCAGTGAGGGATCTGATTTCTTTTACGACCTGATGAACTTCTTGTTGAATATCGGCATCCCCTTCAACCAACCACTTGTTAAATGTATTGATTATTTTCCGACCAACAGTCCTATTCTTACATTTAAATTTCTTTACCCGTGTGTTGGGATTGACGAACGACGTTATTTTAGCCCGTTTTCAAAGTTTCATTACACAGTCTTTCTCTTTGTTTTCCTGGTTTGCGCCAACACTATTGTAATTTTCAGGCACCTTGTCACATCAACTGCTAATGCAGGACGACACAGATAGGAAGGATCAACATTTCCATCATTTTCCCTTGGTTTTTCTGTACATATCTTGTACGCATAAGGCGGATATCTTTCTGGAAACTTCGTTCGTTTTCTTGGAGGTGATGGCTAATAAGAAGAACTGCTGCTTCACTGGAAAGCCGCCACTGGTAACATTACTTCATCCCTCGCTGCCATGGCACTATCATTTCCTTCACTTGATGCCTCTTCATGTATTAAAAATAAGCTCTACTATTACAGCATCCTCTTCTATCAACTGTTGCTTTCTTAGTTCATAAGTAACACTGTCTCCTCCTGTAGGTACATCTGCAGTACCAAAGTTTCACAGTATTATGGCCTATCTCACTTTACAGGGTGAAACACTTAATAACTCTGTAAACATACTTCTACAAAGATAAAATGGTCTACTCTAATAGAAAACACAAACCTATGTGGCTTACCGTGAGCACTGAGCTGCCTTTAGAGCGATAAGTAAATGGAGGGCTTTCGTAGAGAGGGGAAATCTATTACCGCCCACCTATTCGTCCTCTCCCGTCAACACTGTTGCAGCATAGTTAAAAATGTTTGTCTTCTGGTCAATAAAAAAACAAAAATATTTTTGCTGTATTCTCCGCGACAACTACCGCAACCTTCCCTTGTCAGTTGTTTTGTACACTGGGTGTTTCAACTGCTCCTACAGTTGCGTTTTGTGCAAACTGCAAAGCCTTAAAATACCATACGCAATAATTTCATATTTTTCTTGCTCAACATGCGCTAACTATTATTCCTTCAGAAAACAGGAACAGGATCTTTATGTACAAATTTAATGTGGTTAAATTGTCATGGAATATATTTTCGCTAGAGGCCACAGCTTTCGAATTATTCAAGAAAAACTTAAGAAAATCACCTCCAAACGCGTTTTTCTTAAATAGTTCGAAAAGTATAGCCTCCAGTGGAAACCTATTCCAGTACATAGTTTAATTACATTAAATCTGCTACGAAAAAGCGCTGTTCATTTTTTTCTGTAGGAGTAATAGTTTGTGCATAGAGAGTGAGAGGATATGACAATCTTGCGAGTGATATTTGTTGTGGGCTATATAAAACCAAGAGCTAGGGGTAGCTGAATCACCGTGTATAGTCGTCAGGATAAATACATTAAGTATGTGACGTCACAATGATCAAACATGCTTGGATCTCAAACAGGAATCGATTTTCTGTCTATTAGGAGAGAAAGTATCGTGAATCACGTTGTTTCAATCTGAGTTGAAGTTTTCAGCAATTAGTTATGACGAGATGTGAGTGGAACTGGAGGATAATGGATTAATTCCCGTGAGCAGATACTGAATAGAAGTGAAACTTCGAAGTTCAAAATTCCATTGAAGACTTAATCGATTCGTCGGACATCTTCAACACAATCTTACCTGGAATGTGTTCATTCATTTCTTGTGGATTAACTTCCTGTGTGTAGCTATTAGTGATGCTAGTCGTCCCTATTAATATCATATCCTCAGAAAATCCCTTAAACAGTTTGAGTAGAGTAGACACACTGAACCGTTACACAAAGTCTACGACTCGGGTTCTTTTCAAGATGCCTACCATAGTTTTCTAATACACTCAGCTTAGAACCTGAACAAGATATATGTGGTTTAAGAGCAGAAATTAAAGCTACATTATTTACACGGTCTATCACTATGCTCGTAAAGTCGTAACGAATTTCGTAGAAGAAAAGCATGAGAACATTATGAATAAGGTTAGATGGAACTGTACCAATTCCATTCTCACAAACAAACTGACTTTCGATATTAGATGTTACTAAATCTTAATGTTGTATAAGAATCCTTTCATTACATTCAAAGGTTGTTGTAACATACAGTTTATGTGGTAAGTATTCTTTAAAACAAAGCATTCATCCTATTCGACAGTTACTATAATATCTAGCGACGTCATAATTTCATCCTGTTAAGCAGTTTATATCCCAACAATCCGTGGCACAGTGAAGGACTGCTATTTGATAATAATAGTGAGAGGTAATCTGATAACACTCACATGTCGACAACGGTCTATACACATGCCGTCCTGATCGTAGTAGCAGCTCTCTTAATGCTACGGTCGCAGGTTCGAATCCTGCCTCGCGCATGGATGTGTGTGGTGTCCTTAGGTCAGTTAGGTTTAAGTAGTTCTACGTTCTAGGGGACTGATGACCACAGATGTTCAGTCCCATAGTGCTCAGAGCCATTTGAACCAATTTTCTCTTAATGACTGGACTGTGACTCAAGGATAAACAGCAGTCGTGGACATATCAACTATTTTGAAACGTGAAGTAACAGCGGGAAAAGACTCCCGTAGTACAGATAACAGACATTCATCAAGATAGTAATTAGTAGCGACATTACACTGGATATGAATTCTATTATTGTAAATATGTGTACAGGTAGACCAAATTCGCTATACACATGTTACCTTTTTCGCGTTCAGTGCACGTCTGTTCGGAAATACTAAAAGTTGGCCTACTGAAACAGCCTTACTAAATCAGTCATGTTCTGTTAGAATTTCTCTTTTTTCATTTTCTAACATGTTCCCACTTCCACACTATTTTAATTTTCCGATGAGACGTTATAGGAAAAGATTAACACCATCCATTCGTATGAACCATATGGCTCTTTCAGATGCTACATCTCACTAGCATCAGAGGTGCAATTGCCGCCCGATAAGAGGAGACATTGGTGCATCACATTGTACCTGTTTAATATATGACACCGTATCTGTATTGGCGCCTTCTGTAAAAATAAATTAACAGTTCGTTAATCGCCTTAATTTTTCTTCAAAGCTGACGGCAATACATCACATATGATTGTTCCATGAAAATTGGTTATATTAAATTCCTTAACATATTTCATTAAATGATTATTACAGAAAGCTTAGGTTCGAAGTAAGTCTTAAGATTTTTTCACTACAGTGAACCAGCTAAGTCTGTATGGCTTTACACTGAGGTTACAAAAGTCGTGGGATAACGATATGCACATATACAGATGGCGGCAGTATCGAGTATACAAGGTGTAAAAAGTAGTACAATGGCAAATTTCTGGCATTAACTCTCACCACGGACAACGCAGTGGCCCACGGCCATCACTTAACGACCAAGAGCAGCAGCGTCTGCGTACAGTTGTCAATGCTAACAGACAAGCAGCTCTGGGTGAAATAGCAGTGGAAATCAATGTGGCACATACTACGAACGTATCCGTTAGGGCAGTGCGGTGAAATTTGCCATTAATGGGCTATAGCCGTGGTCTAGGGGTAGCGTCTTTGATTCATAATCAAAACGTCTTCGGTCCCGGATTCGATCCCCGCCACTGCCTAAATTTTGATAAATAATCAGCATTGGCGGTCGAAGACTTCCGGCATAAGAAGTCAGCCTCATTCTGCCAACGCCCTTGTCAAAGAGGGCGGAGGAGCGGATAGGGAAACTGCCCCTAAAGGTGGAAGAATCAGCAATGATCAACGACATGAGGATGCAGAAGGCAATGGAAACCACTGCATTAAAGACACGTAACGTGTATCCACAGGACATGTGCCTTGTAATTGAAGAAGTGTTATGATGATATCTCCATTGGCAAAAGATTCCGGAATAGTCCCCCATTCGGAGCTCCTGCAGGGGACTGCCAAGGGGGAGGTTACCATGAGAAAAAGATTGAACAATCAACGAAAAGATAACGTTCCACGAGTCGGGGCGTGGAATGTCAGAAGCTTGAACGTGGTATGAAGACTAGAAAAGCTGAAAAGGGAAATGCAAAGGCTCAATCTAGATATGGTAGGGGTCAGTGAAGTGAAGTGGAAGGAAGACAAGGATATCTGGTCAGATGAGTATCGGGTAATATCAACAGCAGCAGAAAATGGTATAACAGGTGTAGGATTCGTTATGAATAGGAAGGCAGGGCAGAGGGTGTGTTACTGTGAACAGTTCAGTAACCGGGTTGTTCTAATCAGAATCGACAGCAGACCAACACCGACAACGACAGTTCAGGTATACATGCCGACGTCGCAAGCTGAAGATGAACAGATAGAGAAAGTGTATGATGATATTGAAAGGGTAATGCAGTATGTAAAGGGGGACGAAAATCTAATAGTCATGGGCGACTGGAATGCAGTTGTAGGGGAAGGAGTAGAAGATAAGGTTACAGGAGAATATGGGCTTGGGACAAGGAATGAAAGAGGAGAAAGACTAATTGAGTTCTGTAACAAGTTTCAGCTAGTAATAGCGAATACCCTGTTCAAGAATCACAGGAGGAGGAGGTATACTTGGAAAAGGCCGGGAGATACGGGAAGATTTCAATTAGATTACATCATGGTCAGACAGAGATTCCGAAATCAGATACTGGATTGTAAGGCGTATCCAGGAGCAGATATAGACTCAGATCACAATATAGTAGTGATGAAGAGTAGGCTGAAGTTCAAGACATTAGTCAGGAAGAATCAATACGCAAAGAAGAGGGATACGGAAGTACTAAGGAATGACGAGATACGTTTGAACTTCTCTAACGCTATAGATACAGCAGTAAGGAATAGCGCAGTAGGCAGTACAGTTGAAGAGGAATGGACATCTCTAAAAAGGGCCATCGCAGAAGTTGGGAAGGAAAACATAGGTACAAAGAAGGTAGCTGCGAAGAAACCATGGGTAACAGAAGAAATACTTCAGTTGATTGATGAAAGGAGGAAGTACAAACATGTTCCGGGAAAATCAGGAATACAGAAATACAAGTCGCTGAGGAATGAAATAGATAGGAAGTGCAGGGAAGCTAAGACGAAATGGCTGCAGAAAAAATGTGAAGACATCGAAAAAGATGCGATTGTCGGAAGGACAGACTCAGCATACAGGAAAGTCAAAAAAACCTTTGGTGACATTAAAAGCAACGGTGGTAACATTAAGAGTGCAACGGGAATTCCACTGTTAAATGCAGAGGAGAGAGCAGATAGGTGGAAAGAATACACTGAAAGCCTCTATGAGGGTGAAGATTTGTCTGATGTGATAGAAGAAGAGACAGGAGTCGATTTAGAAGAGATAGGGGATACAGTAATAGAATCGGAATTTAAAAGAGCTTTGGAGGACTTACGGTCAAATAAGGCAGAAGGGATAGATAACATTCCATCAGAATTTCTAAAATCATTGGGGGAAGTGGCAACAAAACAACTATTCACGTTGGTGTGTAGAATATATGAGTCTGGCCATATATCATCTGACTTTCGGAAAAGCATCATCCACACAATTCCGAAGACGGCAAGAGCTGACAAGTGCGCGAATTATCGCACAATCAGCTTAACAGCTCATGCATCGAAGCTGCTTACAAGAATAATATACAGAAGAATGGAAAAGAAAATAGAGAATGCGCAAGGTGACGATCAGTTTGGCTTTAGGAAAAGTAAAGTGACGAGAGAGGCAATTCTGACGTTACGGCTAATAATGGAAGCAAGTGTAAAGAAAAATCAAGACACTTTCATAGGTTTTGTCGACCTGAAAAAGCGTTCGACAATGTAAAATGGTGCAAGCTGTTCTAAATTCTGAAAAAAGTAGGGATAAGCTATAGGGAGAGACGGGTCATATACAATATGTACAACAACCAAGAGGGAATAATAAGAGTGGACGATCAAGAACAAAGTTCTCGTATTAAGAAGGGTGTAAGACAAGGCTGTAGCCTTTCGCCCCTACTCTTCAATCTGTACATCGAGGAAGCAATGATGGAAATAAAAGAAAGGTTCAGGAGTGGAATTAAAATACAAGGTGAAAGGATATGAATGATACGATTCGCTGATGACATTACTATCCTCAGTGAAAGTGAAGAAGAATTAAATGATCTGCTGGACGGAATGAACAGTCTAATGAGTACACAGTATGGTTTGAGAGTAAATCGGAGAAAGACGAAGGTAATGAGAAGTAGTAGAAATGAGAACAGCGAGAAACTTAACATCAGGAATGATGGTCACGAAGTCAGTGAAGTTAAGGAATTCTGCTACCTAGGCAGTAAAATAACCAATGACGGACGGAGCAAGGAGGACATCAAAAGCAGACTCGCTATGGCAAAAATGGCATTTCTGGCCAAGAGAAGTCTACTAATATCAAATACCGGCCTTAATTTGAGGAAGAAATTTCTCAGGATGTACGTCTGGAGTACAGCATTATATGGTAGTGAAACATGGACTGTGGGAAGACCGGAACAGAAGAGAATCGAAGCATTTGAGATGTGGTGCTATAGACGAATGTTGAAAATTAGGTGGACTGATAAGGTAAGGAATGAGGAGGTTCTACGCATAATCGGAGAGGAAAGGAATATGTAGAAAACACTGATAAGGAGAAGGGACAGGATGATAGGACATCTGCTAAGACATGAGGGAATGACTTCCATAGTACTAGAGGGAGCTGTAGAGGGCAAAAACTGTAGAGGAAGACAGAGATTGGAATACGTCAAGCAAATAATTGAGGACGTAGGTTGCAAGTGCTACTCTCAGATGAAGAGGTTAGCACAGGAAAGGAATTCGTGGCGGGCCGCACCAAACCAGTTAGTAGTCTGATGACAAAAAAAAAAAAAAAAAAAAAAAAAAAAAAAAAAAAAAAAAAAAAAAAAAGCTGCAGACGAACAGCACGACATCGCCTGCAGCGCCTCTCCTGGCCTCGTGACCATGTGGGTTGGCCCCTAGATGCCTGGAAAACTCTGGCCTCCTGAGATGAACCCCAGTTTCAGTTGCTAAGAGCTGATGGCAGAGTTCGAGTGTGGCGCAGACCCTATGAATCCATCCCATGTTGTCAACAAGGCATTGTGAAAGTTTGTGATGCCTCCATAACAGTCTGGGCTGTGTTTACATGGACTAGGTACTCTGGCCCAACTGAACCGGTCGTCGAATCGAAAAGGTTATTTACGGCTACCTGGAGATCATTTGCATCCAGTCATGGACTTCGTATTCCCAAACAAATATGACACTCTTATGGATGACACCTATCACGTATAATATTATTTGCTGCATGCTGATCTTCGACTAGTGGAATATGTACCATGCAGCGTACAACATTCATGTCGCCTCGTGTGAGTGATTTGATTAACTTGAATCCAAGTGCACAATAATTATAATCCGGAATATGTAATTCCACCTGTTGATAAGCCATCGCCGTGCTAGCTACAGTGATTGTAATCAGTTTTATGTAAAGGACTAGTATTTATACGCTGCTTGACAAAATTGTAAAGTACCTGGCCGAGCGGTTCTAGGCTCTTCAGTCCGGAACCGCACTGCTGCTATGGTCGCTGGTTCGAATCCTGCCTCGGGCATGGGTGTGTGTGATGTCCTTAGGTTAGTTAGGTTTAAGTAGTTCTAATTCTATGGGACTGATGACCTCAGATGTTAAGTCCCATAGTGTTCAGAGCCATTTGAACCATTTCTTTTTTTTTTTTTTTTTTGTAAAGTACCCATAAAACATGGTAGGATATCAACGTAACTTCACACATGTACACACCATTGGTAGGTAAATAGATGATAAACGTTAAAATTCTCTGTGGCAGGCAGGATGACCAGACTACAGTAGTGTCGTTCATGTTAAGCGTGAACAACATCAAATGTTGAGTGATCACTATGAAGAGCATGGAGATGCTGCGTACTCACGTGAGATAGCGCTATCGGCACCCGATCGAGTTTGAACGGAGAATCGCTGTGAGTCTACATTTTTCCACCTGTTCTAATCAGGCAATAGTCATAATTGGGGGGCATTTCAATGTGACACTGGTCCATTGTTCGACTGCAATGGGACCATGAAATGGATGGTGGGAGGGGGACACTCTCGTTGTTAAGATTCCAGTCCACCGCATCTGACCTCCACAAGTGATAATTTCTGTATGGTAAGCCAAGCACATCGCGATCCCTTCACGTGTTTGTCTGCCATCCAAGAACAAGTACTTAACTCGCTGCAAGGATCTGTTTCATCCCGATCCATGGTCGGAGTCTAGCAGCAGCTGGACTATAGGATTGCCGTCTCGCATTGCACTGTGTTCAATGACGAACCGTAATTCTGTGCTACCGTGGATGACCAGCTTCGGCGAGTACGGCTGCGATATGGGAAAAATACCGTCCTACCAATGTTTCGTAGAGGTAGATTGGTGTTACTCCAGGCATCGTGCAGTGGGAAGCCGTCCAATATGACTTCAAGGCACAGCTGGCAGTGATTGAAGGAAATCTGATGACACAAAGGCACATCATGGACATCCGTCCTCGTAAGTTACCCGACATGCGACAGTATCATGGTGCCATTTTTCAACGGTTCAATGCACATGTCCCTATGAACAGTTTCTGTGATGCTGAGGTACTCCCGTACCCAGCAAGCTCCCCAGATCTATCCCAAATAAAACGTGTGTGGGACAAGTTCGGGTGTTAACTCCACCCCAGTGCCAGGATATCAAGGACCAGTTGCAGTAATTTGTCACCTGGCCTCAAATGAAGATACAACAGCTTTATGACTCCCTTCCATTCTGAATCAGTTCATGCATCCATGCCAGTGAGAGTGCAACATCATATTTGTCAGTGGGGTCATATTGTCAAGTTATTTGGAAATTTCACCCGATTTTGTAGTGACTGTATTACATCACATGTCCTATCAAATAGTGAAGTTTCGTGTCGTTTACTCCACCCCTTCTGGGTGCTTAAATTTCTTTATCAGGCAGTATCAATGTTTGCAGCTATCATTCGATGGTGAGAAGCCAGGCAAATGGAAAAATACTCACCAATAACAATCTTTCAGCATCGGTTCCACATGAAATAGATCTGATTAACTAGTCTTTTATAATTCTTCAGTCTAGAAACTACATCTTTTGGAAATGTAGTTTTAAATTTTGATATATGAACTGGATCACCTAACACGAATGTGATGGACAGTTCTGATGTGACTGTGAATGATCGCATCAAACCGTTATCACCAAACATCTATAGGATGTATTTTAATAGTTACAAGTTAGTTCCGTTATATTTTCCTTTTTTTTTTATGAGCTATTTCAATCCACTTGTGTGAACTGCGTAAGTTAAATTATAGCTAATCCATTCAGAGACATGGACCACCATTTGTGTTGTTGACTAATAATGGTGTATTCCGTGCGTACCCACTACAGCATGATCAGCCCAACAGTCTGCATTTGTGAAAGATCTTCCAGTGCGTGTACAACTTATTTCCCAAACATTTGTTTAGCTGGTAACGTGCAAGCGAAATGTGAATCTCTCACAAGATCGGATCGCCAATTCACGTCAGACACTTTGACGATTAAATGTCCTCGTGGAAATACTTTTCGAGCTGTTTCATGTAATTCTCTTACAACTGTCTGCATTACTGAATTGTATGAAACACTTGTATTTTAAAAACAATTGTTCGATATCATTAGTACTACTGGTATTGTAAAGTGGACTGGAGTAACTTGCACGGTAACGTCAGCCTACACGTTGTGCCTTATCCGTGGAGAAACTGATTATAACATAGATGTCAGTATTGACCATATAATACTATTTAATTCGTCCGTGCTTACAGGGGACTCCAAGTTAATTCGTTAAAAGACTGACGTAGTTGACAGAGGCTACAACACGCAAAGAAAGAAGTTATATTTTAAATGTTTACGTCAGGCGTGTTCAAATGAAAAGGTGCGATATGTCGTAACAAACAAACCGGTTGAATTGTGCATACGCCGCTTTGGGAGACTTAGAGGGACGCTAATGTCGTGTTTTTATATACAGTGCAGAATATGTTCTCACTGGAATACGTTGTGTGTCACGCTGGCTTACTTTTGGTAGGTGTTGTCTTAAATAGGACAGATGCTGACACAAAGATTTATAATGTTATATCGTCTTGTGTAAAGTCCTCCTCGCAAGATGTCCCCAAACATCTGCATTTATTCTGTGCACACAAGGCTGCCATTGTGTACGCTAATCCAACGCATGATGATCAACATCGTTTGAGTACCTTAAGCTTTTAAATGTTACTTGTTGTATGTTAATATATTGCTTAGTATCATTCGCGTTATAAATTATCACTCTTGTACCAGGGTTGTTAGAACTACAAACACAAAGATCGTCCAACACTACATCAAGGAAATGAACACCAATTTGAAAGCTTGAAGTAATTTGCAAAAAGTTGCCACATAGATGTCACCATTCACGAGCTGATAATACTTCTTTCCTGTCACTATATTGTTGACTTTTTACAATTACGACTGTTGCAAGCTGCTACTATGAAAACATACCAACAACACCTTTACCATTGCTAAGATTCAACGTGCACACAGAGGCACACAGCAGCAACGTATCCGTTATCTTGAACTTAACTGGACGAGATTGTTATGACACCACAACTCAACTGAAGCAGTGCGAGCTTAAAACTTAAAGCTCACAACTGATGGTGAAAATAGTGATGGTGATAGAGAAGGGAGGGAACTTGTTGGTGGCAGTAAAGCCGATTGTTTGTGTAATCACCAAAATAAACTTGTTAAGGGTTTGAACTTCAAAATATACGTCACGAAGCGATTGAATGCAGGACCATCCAGCACCACAGATACCACACTCGTATTTACGCTGTTGTTAACCTAACTGCCCTATTGCAATATTGCGATAGCCCAATTGCGCTGCTTGCGTGTATGAGTGTGTGCTTAAATGTATTTAATAATTAAAATTTTACACAATTAAACATAGCAGGTATCGAACTCTGAAGTTTCCAGCAACTGTACAGGACATCAGTCCAGTGCTAGCCCAATTACTCTGTTGTGTTCACCCAGTTGCGCTACTGCATTACTGCAATTCATTAATTGTTTTACAAGCATAGTTATCATTAACATTTAACAATTTAAACATGGTTGGGATATAACTCACTACCTTCAGCAATAGGGTAGGAAACTTACGCTATTTCCTCATTACACAATAATTAAATATGCGAATTTCATCATTAGCAGTGAGAGAGGGGGAGTCATTAGACATGACTCCAACATTAATGATAGCCAGAAACGCTAAAATACCACTACTGATATTATTTTCGTTAGATGAGCTGATTTTGTTGTCCAGAACTATCACCATTGGGTGTATGAAAGTTCTCAACACTTTCAATAGCATGGCTAATTTGCTACAGATGTCTGGGTAGGTTGCATAGAACTTTTGTTCTAATTTCCAATAAAATTAACGGTATGTTATCCGTCACGTGAACTCAATGTGAGCCAGAAGCTATTTTTTTCACAGAAGAATGCAATTATAGGATTTTGCCTAAAAAGTGTGTTTCACATCAACACTCGGTTATAGAATGCGAGGAACTATGGCTTTACACGAGTGAGGGAACTCTCCCAATAGCGCTTTTACGCTACGAGCATCATAAAATACTTTGTAAAGCGTGGAGCGAGAAGGCGAATCCCCACTCCGCATACTCAGCTATGTAACAAAGAGCTTCTACAGTCTACTCCACAAGCTTGTACCGACCTTTTTGCATTACGCATTTAGAGTCAATAGAAACTAAATGCTCTGACACGCCCGGGGAGGCTTTATTAGCACTCTACGGAATACGGAAAATAGTAACTAGTATAATGAATGCAAGAAACACACATGAACAGCAACAACATAATCAAATCACTGCACGCCACTGAACTGCTAGAGTCTTATCATTGTGTACGGGAGTTATGGCGTTCTTCCGGGAACGAACACTTCGCTGCCACAAGCGCCGCTAGTTCTACAAGTTAACGACTACACTCACATGTTGCAAAAATGTGTCAGTTGCAGAGTTTGGCAGGTTTGCGCTGACATGCTCAGTGATGAGTAGGAATACCTTAATTTTACATGTGTACCTGATGTAATTGGCTTAAACGTGCAACAATGAAACAGAAAAGAATTGAAAGGTACGCGACGGAACACATTTAAAAAGCTGCAGGCAACAGGTAATATCTGTGCCGCGTGAGAGTTGCTGGGGGTGGTTACTGTGATCCCTTTCTTTCCGTTTTGTTCTCTCCCATCCCACCCTGTTTCACTTCTGTTTATTGTGTTATACTTACCAACTAGCTTTCAGTAGCGGGCTCGTGGATTCAAGCGCCATTCGCGCACAAAGCTAAATAATGAGAGCTGGAATTAGCACCTGGGGCTGTGTAGCTAATTGCGTCACTTGTTAATTAGTGCTTGCTGAAAGGTTTTATCTGGAAACATCTTCTGCAAAACCTCTTTGACGTTTTTGCAAAGCAGCTGCTTTTGTCTGGAAAGCTCTGAGTTGCCCTTTTCTGGTGACACAAAACACTTCCTTTTTTGTTATGTTTTCACTGGTTTTATTCCGAAGCACTAAGAGATTGAAAAGTGGACTGACCTTTAATGTATTGGCATGCTGTGTGGGCTGTGCTGTAATTCAATTGTCTTTTAAACTTAGACTAATTTACTAAGCGACTTCGTTGTAAACAGACACCCCTAAACATGTAAAAGACTGCTTTTTAGATTATTCATATAAACACCATCAAGTGATTTGTTGCTGAAGCTGAGAGGAACTGAACGAATTAAAACTTCAGAAGAGAAACAGGAGTCGTTCGTCAGCCTCTGCCCTAACAATGTCGAAGGAAAATAAAGCATTCGGTAATTCACCAGCAAAGTCTTGGAAATCAAATTCAAGCTATACTATTACAGCTAATACTCTCAGACTGCCTAACAACAATAATCATGGACACAAAGTTGTCGGTAAACTTGCCGCATCAAATGCAAGCGAAATTCCAAGTTTCCAATGGTTACCTTCGTCATTGTCGCCAGAGGGATATGACTGACTTTCGTGAAACTAGCGAGGCTCTCACTTTTATACACAAAGAACGGCATCTGACTGGCGTGATTACGTCATAATGTCATCACAGAACTGACGTGTACTAATACTGCGCTCTCTGTGCAGCATTGTTTGTAGCGCCATCACTGCTACGGGGCAGTAAACTACAACAAGTCTTCCTCTAAGCTCTTTCATTATCAGATGCACCTGCACGCTTCCACGCCTTACATAAAGCATAACTGGTGTCTTTATCACAGTGTCTCATATCCACTGCTTGTGTAATCACAGAGTTCCAGTAGCTCACATTGTAGGTCAGAATTCTCGTACGTTCAAACGTAATCTTTTGTTTATTTAACAAACACTACTAAGCCAACTATGATATGCTCTCCCTATCATTTTCGTCTGTCTCGTTGCTTCCTTCCTCTCCCGTCGTCCCTCCTATGTCACTATCAACAATTCCAACTCCTGTACCTTCTATCCCTCCGCCGGCGTGCCCCAAGGTCTCGTCCTTTCCCGTCTCCTCTATCTCCTGTACACTGCTGATATTCGAAAAACTTCCCCCGCCTGTTCATCTCCTCCAATTCGCTGATGACACCGCTCCCTAGCCCTTTTATCCTACACTTCAACGGTCCCAACGTACCCTCAAAACCCACCTTGGCCAGTTTAACACTTGGTGCAACCAGTGGTTCCATAGTGTCAACCCCTGCAAGATCCAGGCGATCATCGTAGGCAGCACCACCTGCTCCTTCCATCTCCATGATTTCTACATAACCATTTATGACCATCCTATCCACCTCACTCCTACCCTATAATACCTTGGCCTCACCCTCGACCACCGCCTCACCTAAACTCCCCATCTCCTTACAGTCCAACACAAAGCTCACAACAGACTCCGCCACCTGAAACTCCTGTCTGGTCGGACATGGGGACGGCATCCTTCCACCATCCTTCACACCTACAAATCCTTGATCTGCCCCAGCCTCTGTTATGCCAGCGTTTCTGGGATTTCCGCCCCTCACATGTTCTATAAGGCCCTTCAAATCCTAGAACGCCATGCACCCCTCCTCAGCTTCTGTATCCGCCTTCTGTCCCCCATACGAATTCTCTATGACCTCATCCCGTTCCCCCACCTTCTCCTTTTCGTTGAACACATCTACACCCTGTATATTGTTAGCCGACTCGATTCCCCCCACCCCCTGGTGTCCCCCTTCCTCTCCACCCATAGCCCATTGCCACGCCTTTACCGTTGCGTCCCACACTCTCTCTACCTCCACCTCCTTTCCCAACGCAACTTCCAGCACCTGCTCCTTCCGGATGAGGAGCTTCGCCTTTACGTCCACTTCTCGTATCAACTCTAACCGCACCTTCCTCCTCCCTCCTCCTCAGGGCTCCCTCTCCTGCCCCTCCCTTCCCCTGAGTGGCTTTCCCCCTCCTACACACATTCCCTCTCCTGTGATCCCCTTCTGTGTCTCTGACCTCCAGTCCCTTGGCAGGTCCCTATAAGTGTGAATGTTCCATCATTTCCAGTGGTTTTGTTTTTTTAAGATTCTCGCTCTGTGTGATTTTTATACTGTGGCCACTTTTAACTTGTGCTTGACTCTTGTGATTTTAAGTGCACAACGAAGTGTCAGCTGTGTTCTTTTAAGTTTGTGTCGACTTTTTAACTGCGCCCTGTGAATGTCCCCATATTAGTGTATCTTTTAACCCCCACCATTTCCATTTTATGTGTTTTGTAGGTCCCCCTTTTTATCACCCTTTTAATGTATGTTGTACAACCGTTTGGCTGTAGGAAGAAAAGCCATCAATGAATTTACAGTCATCACATCCAGCTCACCCCCACCATGAGATACTTTGGCCTCACCCTTGACCATCACCTCAACTGGACCTCTCATCTCCTGACCTTCCAGGAGAATGCACATTCCTGCCTCCACCTCCTGAAACTCCTGTCTAGCCAGACATAGGTATTGCATGCTTCCACCATCCTCCCATCTCCTTCATCAGAGCAATTTCCAGCACCTCCCTCTCCCAGATGCTGAACTTCGCCGTGACATCTACCCTTCCTTCCAACTGTAACGTGGCCTTGTTCCTCTCCCCCCTCCCCAGGGCCACTCTTTTTCTCTCCCCTCCTTCTTCCAGAGCTGATTTTCCTCCTTCCCCCTGAGTCCCTGCACCTCTCTCCGAATCTTTCCATCCCGTGTCCTTCCTTCCGCGGCCCACTTTGGCGCGCCTCCCACCCATCTCCCCCCCTCTCCTCCCTTCTCCCTCCCTTCCTCCTTTCTCCCTCACCTCCATGTCCCTGGCAGACTCTCTCAGTTTGCTCATAATCATCAGTGTGCTACGTCGGTGTTGTGTTTGGTGCTGTTCTCCTGTGACGCCAAGTGCTGTCATTTTAATTGTGTGCTGGACTTTTACATAGTGTTACTGTCAGTGATTGTTATGTGCTACGCTATTCAACAATACTTTTATGTTCTAGTCACAACTTTCCTTGTGTTCTTTAATTGCCCCAGTGTTCAGTTTTTTTGTGTGCACTACCGTTTGAAGCGTTTTTATCAGCATATTACAGTATCCCTCTTTTTGTGTGTTCTCTTCCATACTGTTCCCCATTCTTTTATCTATGTGCGCCATATTTTCTCCTTTATGTTATTTTAAATGTCTTCTATTGTATAATTAATGTCTTTTGGCTGAAGAGCAGCGCATATGCTGCTGCCAGCCCACTGCAGATGGATCACTGAAATACAAAAAAAGAAAAGAAAAAGCCATCATGAGATCCTTGAGCGCCATACACACCACATCGCCGTGTACCACACAGATGCTCTATGATCTGATTCCTTTCCCCCCATTTGCTCCTTTTCCTCGAACATATCCGAGTCCTCTACACCTCTTGCCGACTTGATCGCCCCCATCTCCTGGTTGCTCCTGTACTCTCCTACTCCACCCACTGCCACGCCTTCACTGTTCAGTCCCCCTACCCTCTGCCCCTACACCTTTCATCTCCTTTACCATTGTGGCTTCCGTCAACTCTCCCTCCCAGATGATGCCCTCTCTTCCTCCATTTATCCCTCCTATCAACTCTTATCCTCACCAGCCCCTCCCTCCCTCAGTCCTTTTCCCAGGCTCCCTCTCCCCCATTCCATCCTCCTTTTCCCTGCCTACTCACTGTTTGACTCATTTCTCTCCCCCGAGACCTTTTTCTTTCCCCTACATTGCCTTCCCCACTCCTTCTCACATCTGCCATGCCACCCCACCTGCCCTGTTCTGTTCTGTGTTCCTCCATCGGCTTCCCTCCTTTTTTTGCTTTTTCTCTCCTCCCCCCCTTTCCAGTGTAGTGCGTCCCCCTTTTAAAACGTTGCAAACAGAAACCATATTGTCGTCAGGTTTTTTAATTGTACCTGTCTAATTACTACATGTTTTAATCAGCATACCCACCCTTTGTTTTTATATTTTCTTTGCAGCTTTTCCCCATTGTAGTGGCAACTTCTGCCACCAAATGTAACAGCAACACCAAATGTAGTGGGAAGAGGTTGAAGGCACCATATCAAGACTAGTCCGAGCTTTCCAAGTGATTTATTGTTTCCAACTACAGTGCCCCCATTCCTCTTGATCTGTGTCACTGGGTCCTGCAATGCTGAGGACACTACTTTGCTGTCTGCAAAATGGCTTGGTGCGAACAGCTGTCTCAGTGACCCATGCACACACTGCTGTGTGTTGGCCTTAAAGGCAGAGGAGACGCGGCGTCATCAGGATTCCGGCAGTTGACTCAGCGGTCTGCACCCTTGCTGACTCTGTGCTGCTTGGTGTGAGACGCAG
This sequence comes from Schistocerca serialis cubense, assembly GCF_023864345.2. NCBI lineage: Eukaryota > Metazoa > Arthropoda > Insecta > Orthoptera > Acrididae > Schistocerca > Schistocerca serialis. The sequence continues at coordinate 594,844,040 of NC_064640.1, read as the reverse complement.
GCAGCCATCTGTGTGCTTCTCGCCAGCATGGCTAAAATCGCGGTGATAACAAGCACACGGGATCCAGAGTCCGAATCTGCGGCCCTCGCCTCAGGATGCCTCTGGAGTGTGTCGGAAGCCAGGAAGACTGTCCACAGTAGTGAGCCGTGCAGTGTGGCACCGCTGGCTGGCTGTGGACGCCGAGTCAGCCACACATGGTCGAACCAGCGACCCTCCATGGACTGGAATGCTGGCACCCCATCTGCTGCTGAGTGTAGCTGGTAGTGTGACACGCCCCACTGACCATGAGAGCTGCCACACTTGAATGAATCTCGTTAGAAACCTGCACCTATTTATCAATGGCTATGTGCCTCTGCTATGCCATATGTGCCACTTTGGGTCATGTACACATAACGCTAGTTTGGCCAGTGGGCCCGTCTGCCTGTTACTTGCGACATGCAAAACAGCTACGTATACTCTTTCAGCAATTTGACGCCCCTGTGACCTCTATTCTTCGTCGAAACTGTTGGTATGTATAACTCACTGTAATCCGGCACCCACCTGTCAGTAACTTGTGTTCAGAATATTGTACAAGACTAACTTGCCATATCCTAAACGGTGGTGCTGCTACACCATGTTCGTTTTAAGCAGTTATCGCTTTATCACCTATTTTTTATTGTTTACCTCCTAATTATGTTTGTTTAACTTTTCTGTAGGCTGCTGAGCGGCTATTTATGCTGCAGCGAGCCCGCCCCACCTAGGGGCAACAGAAATCCAATAAATAAAAAAAAAGCCGTCGATGTAACTCACCCACTAATAATCATCCACCACAACATATCTAGGACTATTCTCGAGAATATTATAATGGAAAGCCAATATTCCAATTGTTGTGGTTGGCAGGAGAGCCAACATCGTGTTACTAGAGGAAGCCGGAAGGCACGCGATTTAGCTCACACAGGCTGGCGTGAGGTCTGGAACAGGACAAGGAAATTAGAATTTAGAAAAAACGGACGTAGCTGGTGGAATACTTAACTTTAATCCATTAATGGTGAACGTCGCTCTTGACGGTACATTATTCACAGTATCAATAGTAACTAGTAATGGCGCCTTGCTAGGTCGTAGCAAATGATGTAGCTGAAGGCTATGCTAACTATCGTCTCGGCAAATGAGAGCGTATTTTGTCAGTGAACCATCGCTAGCAAAGTCGGTTGTACAACTGGGCGAGTGCTAGGAAGTCTCTCTAGACCTGCCGTGTGGCGGTGCTCAGTCTGCAATCACTGATAGTGGCGACACGCGGGTCCGACGTATACTAACGGACCGCGGCCGATTTAAAGGCTACCACCTAGCAAGTGTGGTGTCTGGCGGTGACACCACACCAATCTTCCAAATTTTGACGACTTCCAAACTGAGGTTGACTTCCTACAACACACGGTCTCGGATGTAATTGTCAACCATATCCTCACGCCTGCGACATGTTTGCATTTACTTATAAGTCAAACGAATTCGGGACTGGTATATGGTGGGCACTAAACTGAACGGAACACCTATAAACTCCATGAAATATGGGAAAGCGTTCAATATTCTCTCTGGAAGCAACCTCTCTCCCACCTAGTCATCCTACACAACAACAGACAACTTTCCAGAGAACCTCACCAAAGCCAACCTCTTCGCATCCTACATGGAAGACACATTCACCATCCCACATGATAGCAACTTTGATTACTCATTGGACCTCTATGTGTATGAAAATATCGACACAACTAATTCACCTTTCGCACCAAACTTTCTGTACTGAATCGGCACTCCACGAAAATGACGCAATATATCAGTAACAGCTGATGACATTACTCAAACACTTGTCAAATAGCGCAATTCGGCACTCGGTCACGATACAATTACCTACCACCACCTCGAGAGATGACGGAGGGGGACACTATTCAACGATCGTTCTTGGAAAGCCTTCATGAAAAAATTAACAACGGCTAGTGACAGCGGTGGACCCATTGCAAAATGGTTCAAACGGCTCTGAGCACTATGGGACTTAACTTCTAAGGTCAGCAGTCCCCTAGAACTTAGAACTGATTAAACCTAACTAACCTAAGGACATCACACACATCCATGCCCGAGGCAGGATTCGAACCTGCGACCGCAGCAGTCGTGTGGTTCCAGACTGTAGCGCCTTTAACCGCTTGACCACTCCGGCCGGCGACCCATTGCATTTTCACCAGTCATTTGATAATTTCCAGAGAACAAAAAATACCTGGTCGTCGGTGTGTGTATGGAATTATTGTAAGATTTGGGGAGAGAGATGAACTACCAGCAGTCTTAATATTTCTTCTACTGGTACTTTCGTAAGCTGAGATGCCAATGGAGGCTGACCATAATTTCAGCTTGATGACATAAACAAATATTTGACAGTGTTAATATAGTGTAATCAGTGGACGACTATATGTGCAAATAACTTGGATAAGTACTTTGCCACCCCGTATGTAGACGATCCAGTAGCACTCACGATGGGTGTAAGTCATACGCCATGTCTGTGTATTCTAGGCAGACCATACAGATTTCGTGGCCTAAGTGCTCTTGGCCCCAAATACTTCACATGTTCGTCAAAGAGGCCCAAGTTCTTGAATAGCTTCCCTGTCGTTCTGCTCAGTAATGATGTGGGATCTCGTTTAAAAATCCGGAAATAAAATTCTCCATTAACAGATGCACGTTGCTATTATTATCAGTTGCGTTGAGGGTAACGGTAGCATTCTTCTTTTCAACAGGCAAGACAACTAATTCTTCATCTTTTCTAACAGTTTCATTCCTTGTCCCTCCTACCTGCTAATAAGGGACATAGGTGGATTTGTTGTCACTAAAATCCGTCAAGTATCTAACAGTAAATCTGATACTTCCTGACGATCATTCCGCACTGCTTGTTCCATTTCGCTGATTATCTTGGCAGCTAGTAGCGTTAGTGGCGCTGGAGTGAAATTGACCTTCACTCACCACCGACGTAGTGGCTCCATGAAGATCTCTTCAGAGAAGTTGGTGACTGTGCAGTGAACGTCTCTGTACCCAGCAGATCCTTGTCCACGGTTAATACGCTCAAATTTACTGGACTATTTCGCCGTTGTCTTGCTCAAATGAGGTAGTTGATGTGCAAACAACGTCATGTCTACCCATCCCCAGTCCAGTGATGAGAGAGATGTCGACTGAAACAGATGATGCGGTGAGCTTAAAAATGACTTTTTATCAAAGGAATCCGTCTTGAAAGATTTCTTAGCCAACAATAATCATAATTTTACACCGGTCTGAATCACTGACAAGACGTGTTGAGAACGGGTGGGGTGCCATAGCAACTGAAATGATAAACAACAGAATTTTTCGACAAACGTGCATGCAACCACAAATTGGTATCTCTCTTCGTTCATCTATTGTCTACACTTTCTGTAACAGGATGTACTACGCACATTCTTATTGTGTGGCCTCTCTAGCGCGATACAATGCTTGCACTATTCACTTTTTCTAGACATTGCTGGATTAGAGCGTAGTCACTAAACTACATGAAAATTATTGAAAAAGGGAATTGCAAATGTGGTAACTGCTCATGCTTTAATACTACATGCGAAGCCTTACATACGTATATGAACCATAAAATTATTCCGTTACATACTTTGAAAGCCATAGAATATTTACAAAATCGTTTCACCTTCAAACTTCATGCACATATCTAGTCGATCAACGTATTGATAGAAACAGTATTTAAAGTCATTCAAATTATACCGCATAGAGCTTTCTGCGATTTTTGTTCCACGACTTCTTGGCAGCGAGTTCGCCTCTCTTTTATCACCAGGAAGCAGGCGATTATCATTCCAGCACTTGAAGGAAGGGATACTGGTTAACTGTGATATGTCGAGGATCAAAATAATGATGGACTGTGTATCATCTTTGTGTCGAAAACCCTACCCAGCCGTGTTTTGCGTTGGTTTTCGCATGTACTGCCTTTCTCAGATGTGGTGATAGCCTACCACTGACGCGATTTTTTTGGTATTCTTACAAAAATACGTACTTTCACCTATCTATGGATGACGATTCGTCAATTTATTCAGAACAGTGTGTAGTATTGTACCTAGCGGTAGATCACATCCACTGTCGGGGTAGATATAACCGTTACTTTAGAGTCACCCACATGTAATGAGTTCTTCTGTGTGCATCCTGTAGTCTCCAATACTACGTATGTCTGTCGTCCACTTTACGCGTTATATTCTGGTTTCATAAGTTGTACCCAAAATCAAGCATTACATCCACATCTACATGATACTCTTCGATTCACAACTAAGTTTCACGCAGAGAGTTCATTGAACCAACTTCAAGCTATTTCTCTAGCGTTCTACTCTCGAACAGCGTGCAGGAAAATCCAACATCTAAATCTTTGCGTGCGAGCTCTGATTTCTCTTACTTTATTATGATGATTATTTCTCACTATGTAGGTAGGCTCCCAAAATATTTTACATCCGAAGGAGAAAGTTGGTGACTGAAATTTCAGAAGATAATCCTGACGCAACGAAAAACGCCTTTGATTTAATGATTGCCACACCAATTCGCGTATCGTATTCGAGGGACTCTCTCCCCCACTTCGTGATATTACAAAATGAGCTGCCCTATTTTGAAATTTTCAGATGTCCTCCATCAACTGTATGTGATGCGGATCCCAGACCTTGCAGCAATACTCCAGAACCAGAATAGGACGGACAAGCGTAGTGTAGGCAGTCTCTTTAGTAAACCTGTTGCATTTTCTATGTGTTGCGTCAATAAATCGCAGTCTTTCGTTCTCTTTCCCCAGAAAATTATCTATGTCATCATTCCAATCTAAGTTATTCGTATCTGTAATCCCCAAGTACTTAGCTGTATTCAATGCCGTTAGGTTTGTGTGATTTATCATGTAGCCTAAACTAGTGGATTATTTGTAGTATTCACCAATTAGAGTCAGCGGCTATTTCACGCACCATACAGATATCTTGTCTAATTCATGTTTCAATTGGTTTTGATTACCTGATGCCTTTACAAGACGGTAAATGACAGCATCGTCTACAAAAGTTCCCAGAGAGTTGCTCAGATTGTCTCCTGAAACTTTCACGATTAGTTGAAAGAAGAGAAAGCACTTCCAAGCCGAACGCCAGATATTACTACTGTTTATTCCACGACTTTCTGTCAGTTACTATGAACTTCGAGCTTGCTGGCAGGAATTCAGGAATCCAGCCGCACAACTGAGACGATACTCCGTTGGCACGCAATGTGATTAGCAGTCACGTTTGAGAAACGGTGTCAAAAGCCTTCGGGAAATCTAAACATATGGAATCAATTTGACGTCCCCTGTCGGTAGCACTCATTATTTCGTAAGAATAAACAGCCACTTGTGTTTCACAAGAAGATATTTTGTGAATCAACACTGGCTATTTGACAATAAATCGTGTTCTTTGAGATAATTCAAAATGTTCGAACGCAGCAAATCGACCTTAGTGATATGGGACCGTAGCTCAGCGTATTTCTCTCATTTTCTTCCTTACTTACTGGTATGACCTGTCCTCCTTCCCAGTTTTTAGGTATGGATCCTTCGAAGAGCGAGCAGTTGTGTATGATTGCTAAGTATGGAGCTATTCTATCGGCATGCTCTGGAAGGAACCTACCTGTTACAGACTATGGACCGGAGGCCTTGCCTTTATTAGGTGACTGAAGCTGCTTAACTACACCTAGGATACCTACTTCTAAGTTACTCATATCGACAGTTGTTCTTGATTCGAAATCTGGAATATTTACTCCGTCTTCTTTGGTGAAGGAATTCCGGAAAACCGTGTTCAGTAAATCTGCTTTCGTGGCAACGCCATCAGTAACGTTATCATTGCTATCGAACAGTGAAGGTGTTTACTGCGTCTTGCCTCAGGTATATTTTACATACACCCAGAATCTCTTTGGGTTTTCTGCCAGATCTCCAGACTGCATTAATGGTGTTACGTGAAACACGGCCTTCTTTCAATACTGTCACATTTCCTGAATTATAAAACTGATTCCAGTACGTTTTGATCGAATGTCATGTGTAATTATTTAGGTAGCTGCGCTCTAGTTATCGAAGTTAGTGCAAAACGTGGCAGCTGAAAATCGCAGCCACATCCCATGTCTCTTAAAGCTTTGACGCGAATGAAATGCAACACAGCATTTTTATAAATTGCGTAAAGAACACGTACAAGATGAATAATTACCTGAAATTGTATCCAAAAAATGGTGATTTTTGTATTCTAGACCTATAACATGAAGACGCAAAATGTCAATGCAAATACGATTCGCAGTTATTGGGCGTAGAGACATTAAACAGTCACGAACAGGGTGTTAAGTGGCTACAACTTGTTTTCTTTTCACAACCTGCCTTAAGAGACACATCCCATTAGGAAAACTTACGTTGAATCTCGTGATGTGTAGCTAATTTTGCAAGGTAGATGTGACAGATTTTGGCTCTAAATTAATAAAGGTTCGTTGCGGTGTTAAGTATGATAACAGCGTTGACACTGTTTTAACGGTAAACTGCCAAAGAAAACATTCATTGCCCTCCACAAAAGTTGTCATGCTCTAATTATTCTCGGATCCGATAATTGCATATAACCTGCAGTAGAAAGGTCCGAAATATTTAATGAAGCATAGAACACACATCGAAAGTCGGATTAGATGGCATAAGGAGGTGCGGGGATGTTCATTGCAGTCGACAAACATAATGTGTCTATCGAGGTCGTAATTAAGTATGACCGTGATGTTATCTGGACACAAGCATCTTGTGTAGGTGAATACTAGGGAATCATCGGATGCTTTAACCGAGGACCAGATTCTGCCGTAGCAGCTATAGAATCATTGAAGGAAAGTCTACGCTCACTAATGCGAAATTATGCTGGTTATGCAGTGTGACTTCAGCCTGACGAGTACAGAAAATGACGCCTGTGGATTTATTGGAGGTGGTATGGACAGACAGATTTGTGAAGTATTTTTGGATACATTGTCTGAAAACTGTCTTCAGCAAGTATCTCATCAACCCACTGACAGTGGAAAAATTTTTGACCTCGTCCCTACAAACAGGCCTCAACTTATCGACAGTGTCAATATGGAGACAGGGATTAGTTATGTTAATAAATCAACCAAGAAGGTCAGGACTATACTTACATTGGAAGAGCAGATAAGCAGGCTGAGACAGTTACGTTTTCTGAACTCGCTCGTTGCCAGGAATCGAAAGAACTGAGTAACAGGAGAAAGAGGTTGGAACAGGCGTTTGGAGAACGTCGCTGGAAGGTTTTCTCAAAGCCAGATTAAAAATACAAAGGTGAAAAACTAAAAGTTTGACGCAATTTGCGAGTGCAGGCACCCATTGGTAACAAGTTGGTGGACGAGTTCAAGGCATAGACAACTAAGTAAACAAAAATTAATCTATCTGAAAAACATATTTTATGACTAAGAATGAAGGAATAATTATTTTCGAGTGTTTGCCTGAAGCGTTTCCACTAGAGGTAGGACCCTGCAAGTTTGTTAGGAAAATTGCTAGGTATGACGCCACAGGTGGCCAGCTTTGAGAAATCATGTGACTTACTGCATGCAGATCGAAAACTATCCTAGCGATTCATATGTAAGTCCCACGTGGCACAGTAGCAAAGTAATTGTAATCGCAAGTGCGAATAGCTGATTTGGTAGGTCTTGCCTTGATAATCAAAGTTATTTTCAGTCACTCGAGATCCTTGAATTCAATTGAGTATCATGTGAGCTTTTCATTATTGTTATAATGTATGAACGTCAACTTAATTGGAGGACAATGGGCCTCAGTAATATATTTGATTTTACGAGATTAGTGTGTTCCTTCTTTAATGATGTACTGACCTCTTTCGAAGTGTTGTTGTATTCATGCAAAGGTCAATCAGATTTCACATATGGGAGTGCAGCATAAGAGCAACGGAATCACGGATAAGAGCAGGTTGATTAATAGGTCGGTATGTGCAACTGGACTTCAAGTACGCAGCCTGCGAAGATAGCTGCGTGTTGCAGTTACGTCACGCACCCATGCAGTCATCCGTTCACTGCATCAGGTAGGTTGTTCTAAACTACAGGGTGGCAGCTATTGAACTATGAAAAAAACGTAAATTAGTTACAAACTACGACGTGCACACGCTTTATTCAACATGTAAACGCTACTACAGGTGTTCAGCTTTAGATTATGACACGTTCGATATGCGTGACATCAATGGCGACGATGTGGCGCAGACTAATAGCGAAATTCTTCATGACCAGGTGATGTTTCGGAATATCGATGCTGTCGATGATTTACTAAATGGCTGTTTTCTGCTCATCGTTGCTTTTGGAGTTATTTCTGTACAATATGTCTTTAATATAGCCCCACAAAAAGGAGTCACATGTGTTCAGATGTGGAGAATATGGCGGACAATCAAGGCCCATGCTACTGGCCTCCGGGTACCCCAGAGCCAGGATGTTGCCCCCAAAGTGCTGCTTCAGGACATCAAACACTCTCCTGCTACGATGTTGTCGAGCTCCGTCTTGCATGAACCACGTCTTGTAGAAATCAGGATCACTTTGGATGATGAGGATGAAATCATCTTCTAAAACCTTCAGGTACCGTTCGGTAGTCACCGTGTTATTAAGGAATGTCGCACAGATTATTCCGTGGCAGGGCATTGCACACCATACAGTCAGCCATAGAGAGTGAAGCGACTTCTCAATTGCGGAATGCCAAATTTGCTTACTGACGAATCCATCCAAATGAAATGGGCTTCGTCACTACACCAAACCATGCATGCCAATGCTAATTCCCTTCATGCTACACGGCCAACCGTGCAGTTTGGACGTTCTAACACAAATCGTTGAGAAGTTATGACGATTTTATTTAATATGAATCAATAATTGTCATCCTGTGTATTGCAGAAGTGAGTTTTTTGCCAGATACCTCTCTTGGTGTAACCAATGTTTGTACAAAAATGGAATAATTTGTCTGTAAAGTTACATTTGGCAAGTTGTTGTTCTCATTAGCATCATATTGCTGAAACATTCTAAATTCATAAACGAAACATGAATGGACATTTTAGTCTCAATATGAAGGGCAAGAAGAGTTATGGGGAAAACTGAAACTGATCATAAATCACACACTGGAGAAGTATATGCCTATTAAGTGTATTATGGACGGGAACAACGCCCCGCGGTTTCATAACAAAATTCGGAAAATAGTGAGGAAGCAGTGACTGTTTCAATCTTGATTCAAAATAGATTGCGGAAATGTCGACAGGCTGAAATTATTAGAAATTAATACGTCTATAAAAAGATCAAGGCGCTAAGTAGACAACAGCTTCCACCATCACACCATCTCGCCGAAAAATCCAAAAAATTCTGGTCCTACAAAATGACTAAGGAGGTCGATGGCTTCTATGCAGTTACTCGTCGACCAGTTTTATATGACAATAGAAGACAGCAAAAGGAGATCTGAAGTTTAAATTTTCAGGTTAAGAAGTCATTCATGCAGGAGTATCAAACAGACATACAGTCCGTTGATCGTCGCACAGCTTCTCGTGTGGAGGACATAGTAATAGGCATTCACGGCGTATAGAAGCAACTGAAGGGGTTGAAAGCAAATAAATAGACAGGTCTGGGTGAGATCCCAATCGATTTTACAGAGAGTACTCTATGCCACTGGCCTTTTATTTCGCTTCCATCCATCACAACTCTCGCCCATCACGAAGTCCCAAGTGACTGGGAAAAAGCGAGTGGCGACTCCATTATATAGGAAGAGTATAAGAACGAGTACACAAAATTACAGACTAATATCGTTAACCTCGGTTTGGTGCAGAATTCTTGAACATCTTCTCAGTTTGAATATAACAAATTTCCTTGAGGCCAAAAGATTCTGTCCACAGATCAGTATGGATTTAGAAAGCATCATTAATGCAAAATTCATTTGGCCTTTTCCACATGGCATCCTGTGAACCTTGAATGGAGTAATAATTTCCATAAATAATTTACCGATCATTTGTGGGCACGAATCCGGCCACCGATAGCAAAAAATGTTCAAATGTGTGTTATATCTTATGGGACTTAACTGCTAAGGTCATCAGTCCCTAAGCTTACACACTACTTAACCTAAATGACCCTAAGGACAAACACGCACACCCATGCCCGAGGGAGGACTCGAACCTCCGCCGGGACCAGCCGCACAGTCCATGACTGTAGCGCCCTAGACCGCTCTGCTAATCCCCAGCGCGGCCGATAGCGTCCCCGATTTGTTTCATCAAATTCAGATATGGCAAATAGTGTGTCCAAGATATCAAACTATCATGACATGGACAGTTATGCTGCTGGAAGTTACGATCGCCGTCAGGATGCAGTTAGTCCACAGTACAATTGATGTAGTCAGTGTTAGGCCACGTTTGATTAATACCAACTGTATCATGGCTACCTAGGTGAATGTCACCCATTGCATAATACTGCCTTTAGAGCAGGTGTTGGCCTAGATGATGGCGTATCCGGACATGAACATCGACACTGTGTAAAAAGAAATGCAGTTCATCCGGCCATTTGAAATGTTTCCACAGATCCGTATTCCCATTACGACGATTCCATTCCCACTACAATCGGAATTGACTGCTCCGATGGGTCAACATGGGAACATGTACACTTGACAGCAAAAAAAGTGGGTCACTGCCAAATACAACCAAAATAACATAGCTGTGGTGCAGGCCCTCTAAACACCAAAACCCCGTGGGGTACAATCGTTTAACTACACACAATGGGTACCGCAAGAGACTCCTAAGAGACCAAAGGTCTTCATGGCTGTCAGTCTAAGCGTCAACTAATATCGTCATACAAAACATATTAGAAAACACGTTCTTAGCGATGAAAAACCCCATGACACTCATAAACTAACCTTAATTACAACAAGTGACATTCCAAAAGTTCTGAGAAAACGGCTTATTTTACATATATCGTATAGTAATCTTTAGTCAAAATTAAATACTTGAGACAATATATGGAGTTACAAAGCTCTACGGCAATTGTAAAAAAGTTTTTCGCTCTCTGAAAGTTTTTCCATCCACGTGTTGAAGGTCGCTCGATGGCGAGTGGCTCTGGAAACTTGATATTGGATGAACCAGTACAAAAACGCGATTAACGGCAACAAGCACTCCAAGGAAATCTCAACATTAACAGCGAATCACCAGTAGTATCATTGTTCTTGTAAAACATCAACAGCTACGTGTACACAAATTTGAACTTTAAATGATATGACCAAAGTCATCATTCTGGAATAGGATTCAAACCCAGCACCTATAGCCATTGCTAACTAAGCTAAGCTTTGTTTGTGCCTTATTGAGACCGGATCAATAGGCATAAAGAGACGTGAAGTATAGATGTTTGCACCAGTATCAGTTATCAATTCAGATCCGGAAAATAAATGACGAAAATGTTTTTACTGAACTGGGAATCCTGTCATAACAGTTACCGTCCGGGGAACTACCCAAAAACGACGTTTAATATGGTGTCATTCACAAGGAACAAGGTATGCTCATGTTTAAAATTGAAATGCCATCATATAAAGCTTGTGACAGGGATGCGAACCCAGCACCTAATCGGATTGTTAACGAAGTACAGTCATGCTCAAAATTATCCGAAAGACCTGGATTGCATTTCGCCTGATTCCCAAGCAACCTACATAACGCAGCTGTCTAGCAGGTCCTCTAATCGCTCATTGATACAGTCGTTTGACTATTGAAAATGGTTCCAACAAGTCACCACTAGAAAACACTGCTCTGTATCGCAATAACTCAGAATGTAAAGTAATACCACGATACTAAAAATATCAGGGAACACCTCATCACAGATAACACTGTCCTTAAGGCTTGTAAGCTCGCATTTATTGCAATAACTGACATACCTGAAATGTTAGCACTCTCATTATTACGTCTGATAGGTAATTCACGTAGTAAGTTCGTCGTATTCATGATTTCCTCTTCAAAGTGACATACCATACTTGTTATTTAACACAAAGTGTCAATCAAAATTTACGTTATTTACGAGCAGCTAGTTGAGAATATGTATGAACTTCAAATGACACGACGATCCGACTCGTTCTGCATATGGATTCAAACCCAAGTCATGCACACTAAGATTTCCTGACTGACCGAAATTAACAGTCATTCCTGACTAGGCATAATGAGAGTGATATACCTCGATATTAGACAGTATCAGTTAACAAATATCAACTTTAAATAACATAACGTAAACATTTTTAACGTTCGCGAATTCCTACGGAGCATCTATTGTCCCTGTTAACGAACTACGAGAAATGTTCAATACTGCTTCTTCACAAGTAACCTACTTGAAATGCAGTGAGGTAAAGCTTTGTGTTGGACAGGGATTCGAACCCAGAACCTAACCGGACTATTATTGAAGCACAATCAACTTTGACATATCGGATTTTCTCGGCAGTAGCTAGATGTATGAAATGAAATGACAAGACGAAACATTAATTTATTCCTTTCCAGGACTCCAACCCGGCACATATCGCTGTTATATTCTAGAGAAAAGGAACGTTAAGTATGGGTTTGTTACACCAGCAGCGACATGTGAGCATGTTTGAACTAGAAATAATATTCAGTGCTGACTACGAATCGAGCCCCACACATATCGTTATTGACTACACACAAAGAGACGACACTTACCGAATTTTTCTCCACCAGCAGCTCGGAATAACATCCTCGAACTTACAGTGACTTCGCAAATAGTTTTGTATCTCACTGGAAGTCAAAAACGTCAGATATCGTTAGTGTTGACAACGAAAGAAAATGCATTAAATATAAAAATTATTATCCACCTGTAGATAGGTGTCATGGTAGAGCTTGATAATACATAGTGAAAAGTTTAGTGCTGGGCCAGGATTCCGACCCATTCATGCGCTATATGTGGAGATGTTGAGGAATGTGCAGTTTTGAACAAACAACAAGTTGTAGTCGAGCTGTATTGTCAGGAAGGTATCAAATTCCGCGTTAAGGGCGGTCTGAGTTTCATACCCAGTTCAGAACCAATCTTATCGACATACAGAAGCTCAAATAAAAGACGTAATAAGTGTCCTGTGACGATACACAGGGTTTGTTTCCTCACTAGAAATAAATAACTAGTATAAGAAAGGTTACTGGTGATAGAGTTTCTACATGTCGCCACTCCTTACTTCATTGTGGTTCCACCTAACTTCTACTGGGTAGAGAAGGAATATCATGTTTTATGTGATTTTCATACCACAATACCATTATACCTTCTTCACTTGGCGTAGCCAGAAGACAATAGAATCTGCCTCTCCCTAACAAAAAACTTCGGCAGAAGTTGGAATCGAACCGAGACCATCATGATATGAAACTATCATCAGTCCAACAGACCACCAAACCCTATTCTTTCCGATTCATTTCTCTATCATAACACCGTTGCGGCATACAAGATGAGAATTCTGACATACAGGATCCCTGTAGTGGTTTGCAGGATGTTCAGTACATTCATTTATTTGGTTGACCGAATCGCCATGAACTAGCTGCCTTGGCTACCCAGTGCATACATTCGACTCTGTTTTGTAATCAGCGAAATAAAATCACGTAACTGCCACCTACACAGAACTGCCAACAGTGTAGGATGCAGAAATTTAAATAGGAAGAGTTGCTTTCTATTTGAGCTACTCTATTGTGCTATCTGTTTGTTGGAACCATCGTGCACTGCAAAAGAAATGCTGTAACTGTCTGTCTCTCAGAAGTCTATATCCGGCCATGTGCATTATCTCACAGCACTGTGGAATACCGAAGTTCTTGAGGAACTGTCGTTCACTTCCACACGTGCTGTAGCTGCGTCGCAGCTAGTAGCGTAACGGTAAGCGTCCCGCATTGTTGATAAGACGTCGCGTGTTCTATTACATTGGCTACTACATTTTTTTAAAACGCAATTCTGCTGTCTGCTGAAGTTATCAATTTAATGGAACTTTGAACATAATTCTCTTCACTTCTCAACCCAAAATAGTCGCATGTGGAAAAAAGGCTAACTTCTGCGTCATTTTGTTCTTTTCAGGTTTAATAGACGGCCAGGCAGCAGATGCGTCTCGAAGCTTTTGTATTGTATGGGGTGAGTGCATCGTGCCAAAATAGTCAGACAAGTATTTTCTACATTAGCTGTCGTCTGGCAGTGGCATTTTATTCTTCTTCAAACCTTGTTTGACAGCTTTAACTCAGAACAAGTTTTCTACATGCATGTAATCAATAAACTGCATGTGCATTGTCAGACTGTTATAGATAACATCAGAGAATTCGCATATATCGTTGATGATTAATTTCTCTCTCATGTTTAGTATTGTTTTAACAACACTATAAGAAACCTTACGAAAACTGTGAATTTTAAGAAATGAAATAAAACTACCCACGACAACCTGACGACGAAAGTCTGTTTTAGCAAAACTGAGTATCTGTACACAAGCTTTTCTCTATCTGCACGAATTAGTGAAACACTACTCACTTAGATTTCGATTGGGTCTGGGTTTTAATGGTATGCTGTGTCATACTCAACAGGTAAGCAAACGTGGCATTTCATAAATAAAGTTATGTATTCCTAGAAACCCAAAATTTGCTTGTCAGCAGCGGAAAGGGGCGTTACCTGTTGTGCAGCATTGTAAGTTTTTCACCGTGGCACTATGAGATGAAGGTATTTTCTTACGATTTGCTTATCGATGTTTGATCTGACTGCCTGCAGCTCTTATACAGAAGGGATAAAAACGTAATATTCAGCGAGGCTGGAGCCGCGAACCATAACAGTTGCGTTTCCACCGGTCAGCTCATCAACACAGACCTTTTTTTTTCTTTTTTTGTTGTGGGAGATGGATCAGGTAGTGGGCTGGCGGAGGCCAGGTGGGCAGGGGTCGCGACCCGAGGCCTGGCCACGATGTCTCCTCCCTCCCAGCCTGGGGATGTGATGTGGTACAAAGGATGCAGTTGGTGTATTGTTGTGATTTTTTTAAAATTTTATTTATTCATTTATTAAATTTTTAATTTTTTTAATTTTTTTTAACAGTAAGGAACTGAAAAAGTAGTAAGTGCACTCGTTGCGTCGAGTTGGGGACGCACATAACTAAAACCATGCTAATAGTTGTAGAAAAAGGCATAAAGAAAGAGAGCAAAGCGCGGGGCGAAGGAAACCATGACACAAAACTGAAGGGTGGAATCCATACCTCCTTGAACCAGTGCTACTTCTTGCACCGGATGGGAAACAAATACTGCGAAGACCTTTTCGCACTGGGGACAAAATAAGGAAATGGGGAAAATACTGCTACAGAGTGTGAGGGTTCACAACGAAACTCTCCATCTGCTGTATCATCCAGGTATGGCTTCTCGTAATGATGAAAGTAGATCCCACGTTGTACCGTGTAGTGTTCTATCATCGTCTTGTAATTTTAGCTTCTCTTACCCGTGATGTTCCAACTACATGGAGGGTCGTGGAACGCAATCCACAAAAAATTGGAAAAATACTGTCGATACTTTGGGTTACGGAGGATCTTGCAATGTCGTTCCTGCAAATAGTTCCAAAAGTCTAAAGTGTCCTTAGTGCCGTCTTGAAACAAATAATGCACTGCATGTCCACGAAGCCACGTCATTGCATTAGTTTTAGTGCGTGGGTAATACGTCTCATCCGGGAATAAGATAGTCTTGGGGTCGATATGATTCGGCGTTACCCGAAGGAAGTATGCTGACATTTGCCTCTCTAAGTGCCAAACTGCCATAGACTCGCCACAGCTAAGACGGTGTTCATCGTTGTCGTGCATGTGGGTGAGTCTACCATGTGAATCGCATGTAGCCTTGATATGGTCACCTGCTTACCGTTGACAATGATATACCACATCGCCGTAACGTCAGTTTCCAGTGTTACGTGGTGAATTGTCCTCCACACTACTCGCCAGTTGACGTTCGGGTGCTTCCTCTCCACGACGTTATCGGGTCGTCCACGTTGCAGGACCCTATAAACCGTCTTTGCCGTCGCCAGTTGAGTCGCCGGTTAGGCAAGTCGAACGTAACTGAGTTCGAGGTAAAAGACACCG
Source organism: Schistocerca serialis cubense (assembly GCF_023864345.2). Classification (NCBI taxonomy): domain Eukaryota; kingdom Metazoa; phylum Arthropoda; class Insecta; order Orthoptera; family Acrididae; genus Schistocerca; species Schistocerca serialis. The sequence goes on along the minus strand of NC_064640.1, from coordinate 594,827,929 downwards.
ATGTAGAAGAGCGAGGAGGGGACGTGGTGTATCGGCACAGGTGGCAACAGGAAGGGCGGTGCTAGTTCTTCTATTAACAAACTGGTCAGACTGTCCGGACGGCGGTGCCATAGTTTGACTAACGTGCTCACAAATAGGGCGACCGCTCTGTCATGAACGTGATAAAGGCCAATCCCTCCCCGATCCGGGGGAAGGGTGAGAGTCTCATATTTGATCTTGAAAAGCATTCCTGAACTCACGAAGGACCCAAAAGCCGCAAGTATACGGAGAGCTAACATCACCGATATAGGTAATATCTGGGCGATGTGCGGAATGCGTGACGCTAAATGTGTGTTAATATACTGGGTCCTTTGGACAATGTCCAGGGCTCGTAGGCGGTTGTTGGCAATTCCAGTCCAAACATTTCGTAAAAGCCGTCGAAAGTTGTGAGCAGCGGTCCGTCGTAGATCGTCTGTAAGATCAATGCCGGGACATTGCAAACTATCTCTGAGCTGTAAGGGGGTGACACTGTTCTCAGACAATCCGACCCCGATGTTCATCGCCACCGATTTTGCGACGTTGATACGACTACCAGTGGCCATGCCATATTTCGCTATCCAATTCAGTGCGCTAGCGGAGTCGTCACCGTTACGGATGACAATCACCAGGTCGTCAGCGTACGCTTTACATCGGAAAGTGTGGCCTCGTAACGTCATACCCGTTAGTCGTTGGCGCAGGGCGCAGAGGAGTGGTTCCATGGCCACAGCGTAAAGTAAAGTGGACAGAGGGCAGCCTTGGCGTATCGATCGAGAAATGGTGAGGGGCTGCGAAGGTCGGCCGTTGACGATCACCTTGGACGTCGCGCCAAGGAGTACTCGCATGACGACAGTGACGAATGGCTGTGGCTACCGCATATGTTGGAGGACCGCTTCCAAATAGTTGTGGTCCACTCGGTCGAAAGCTTGACTAAAATCGATTGCCGCCAGTGCACCCTTCAGACGACATGCCCTTGCCAGTGAGGTCAAGTCACGATATCCACTGAGTGCTGTTTGAATATTATTGTCGCCTCCTAATGACGTTTGATCGGGTGAGGTAACATTTCGTAAGGTCTGGCGTATCCGCGCCGCCAACAGTCGAGCAAAGATCTTGAAGTCGCAGTTCAATAGCGTCAACGGGCGGTAGTCCTGCAGTCGTGATCCACCGGACGGTTTGTGAATAGGAATAATCATCCCTTCCGCAAGGGCCGCAGGGGGCGGCACGTCCGGGGATAGTAGTTCGCGACAGATGTCCGTCCATCGGGAGGCTAATAAATATTGAAAAGTCCCGTAAAATTCCAAGGGGAGGCCATCAGGACCCAGAGACTTGTTGACAACTCCTTTTCTAATGGCGTCGATCACTTCCTCTTCTGTAATTTCGTCCATCAAGGCCGCTTCCATTGCCGTGGTGACGGTGCCGTAAATCGTTTGACAGACGTCCTCCAGTGCTGTCGAATCAGGGGTCTCAGCGGAATAGAGTTGGGAATAATGATTGTAGAACGCTGTGTTTATGTCTTGTTGCGTGGTGAGGCGATGACAGTCCTCCGTGTCGATGAAGCGTATCAGCGCTCGTTGGCGTCGTTTACGTTCACGAAGGACGTGGAACATTGACGGGCGTTCGCTCGGAATCCGATACTGCGTCCTCGAGCGGATGACTGCCCCCTCTAGGTGGCGTCGCATATGAGCGAGGATCTGAGCCTTAGCACGGTGGACCGCCGTTTGTCGTTCCGGAGACGGCGTCATAGCATCGGAGTCGCGCAGGACCCGGAAGTAAAAGTCGAATGTATGTCTTCGCCAAGTAGCGTGGTCGCGACCGTAGGTTATCAACGTTCGCCTCAGTGCCGGTTTGGCGCAGTCCAACCACCAGCGGATCGTTGTGGGATATGCACGAAGGCGATTTTCACACGAATGCCACGTATCCTCAACGGCTTGGCGGCAATCCGGGTACGACAAGTGAGCGATGTTTAGTTTCCACGGGCTGCGGCCTTTCCACACGTGTTGCCGCCTCAGGGTGATGGCACAAATGTAAGGTGAGTGGTTCGAGAATGCTGCAGGCCACAGTTCCGCATCCTGTGTTCCAGCGGCGAGAGAGCGTGAGACATAAATCCGATCGAGACGACTGGAAGAGTGACTCGTGAAGTGTGTGAATCCCGGTCGGTGGCCGTGAAGATGTTCCCAAGTGTCCACCATCTGCAGGTCTCGAATTAGCGTCTCGAGTTCCGGGCACGGATTATGTCCTGGGAGTTGGTCTCGGGGTGCCAGTACGCAATTGTAGTCACCTCCAAACACCAGGTGGTCGTGGCGGCCTTGGAAGAGCGGGGCCACGTCTTCCGCAAAGAATCGTGAACGTTCGCGACGTTTGTCCGTCCCGGAAGGTGCGTAGATATTGATAAGGCGGACACAAAGTACTGTGAGTGCCATTCCTCTTGCCCCAGGCAGAAACAGGATATCGTCCGCCACTATCCCTTCCCGAAGAAGTACAGCGACACCACTGCCTGTTGGGGAAGCTGGAGAGACAGAAGCATCGTAACCGTACATGCCTGGGAAGTCGTCGACGTACACTTCCTGGAGAAGGGCTATATCGATGGAAGCAGAGTTCAACATATCATGCAGGAAGGATAACTTAGCGCGCGTCCGTATAGTGTTGATGTTAATACACTCCTGGAAATTGAAATACGAACACCATGAATTCATTGTCCCAGGAAGGGGAAACTTTATTGACACATTCCTGGGGTCAGATACATCACATGATCACACTGACAGAACCACAGGCACATAGACACAGGCAACAGAGCATGCACAATGTCGGCACTAGTACTGTGTATATCCACCTTTCGCAGCAATGCAGGCTGCTATTCTCCCATGGAGACGATCGTAGAGATGCTGGATGTAGTCCTGTGGAACGGCTTGCCGTGCCATTTCCACCTGGCGCCTCAGTTGGACCAGCGTTCGTGCTGGACGTGCAGACCGCGTGAGACGACGCTTCATCCAGTCCCAAACATGCTCAATGGGGGACAGATCCGGAGATCTTGCTGGCCAGGGTAGTTGACTTACACCTTCTAGAGCACGTTGGGTGGCACGGGATACATGCGGACGTGCATTGTCCTGTTGGAACAACAAGTTCCCTTGCCGGTCTAGGAATGGTAGAACGATGGGTTCGATGACGGTTTGGATGTACCGTGCACTATTCAGTGTCCCCTCGACGATCACCAGTGATGTACGGCCAATGTAGGAGATCGCTCCCCACACCATGATGCCGGGTTTTGGCCCTGTGTGCCTCGGTCGTATGCAGTCCTGATTGTGGCGCTCACCTGCACGGCGCCAAACACGCATACGACCATCATTGGCACCAAGGCAGAAGCGACTCTCATCGCTGAAGACGACACGTCTCCATTCGTCCCTCCATTCACGCCTGTCGCGACACCACTGGAGGCGGGCTGCACGATGTTGGGGCGTGAGCGGAAGACGGCCTAACGGTGTGCGGGACCGTAGCCCAGCTTCATGGAGACGGTTGCGAATGGTCCTCGCCGATACCCCAGGAGCAACAGTGTCCCTAATTTGCTGGGAAGTGGCGGTGCGGTCCCCTACGGCACTGCGTAGGATCCTACGGTATTGGCGTGCATCCGTGCGTCGCTGCGGTCCGGTCCCAGGTCGACGGGCACGTGCACCTTCCGCCGACCACTGGCGACAACATCGATGTACTGTGGAGACCTCACGCCCCACGTGTTGAGCAATTCGGCGGTACGTCCACCCGGCCTCCCGCATGCCCACTATACACCCTCGCTCAAAGTCCGTCAACTGCACATACGGTTCACGTCCACGCTGTCGCGGCATGCTACCAGTGTTAAAGACTGCGATGGAGCTCCGTATGCCACGGCAAACTGGCTGACACTGACGGCGGTGGTGCACAAATGCTGCGCAGCTAGCGCCATTCGATGGCCAACACCGCGGTTCCTGGTGTGTCCGCTGTGCCGTGCGTGTGATCATTGCTTGTACAGCCCTCTCGCAGTGTCCGGAGCAAGTATGGTGGGTCTGACACACCGGTGTCAATGTGTTCTTTTTTCCATTTCCAGGAGTGTAGTTGCTACACGATAAGTTTGAGGTCTATCCATAGCATCCGTGTTGGCCATCAGTAGCCTTGTAAGGCTGTCTCGTCACCGTAACTGATGGCGGGAAAGGACCAACACTGGTGGGGTAAATTTCCCCCCGTGTCGTCCGACATGATGGGCAAGGAGTGTTCCTCACAGTAGTCCGCTCAGTCGCCATGAAATACCAACGGCTGTTGGTGGCTGTTAGTGGCTGCTGTGGCACTCGGCGCTGACTCCATCGGCTCTGCTGGCTAGGAATCGGCAGCGGCTGTCTGCTTGTGATACTGCTGTTCTGTGGGGTCGGAGGGGCTGAAGCTGTCACCACGGCGAACTGTTGAGTTTGATGTTACACCGGCCTCTGTACCTCCGGTACCGTCGTCGGAATTTCCACAGTCCATGTCAGACGATCGCTGCAAACACTCGTCCGATGAAGCACGTCGGGATTTGAGAAAGCCGTCGTCGGAGACAATCCGACCGGACGCGCCCTTCTTGGCCGCAACCAGAGCAAGTACGTGGCTGACCGTCATACATAATGATCGCCCTACATCCGCCGATGACAAGATATGACGGAACATGTTTGGTCAGCTCAATTTTAATCTGTCGTATCCTGTTAAGAACGGGGTACGTTGTAAAGGTGGTCCATTTTTCGGCCATATGGCTGATCACCCTGCCGTAGGGCTGGAAAGCCGCGGTGACTACGTCCGGTGGTACTTCGAAAGGGAGTTCGAAGACGCGTATCGTACGGAGGCCAAGCCCCGCGTGATCGATAGAGACTGCCCCAATATGGCCATCAGATTGTTTGAATTTAAGGTCGTTCGCATGTGCGCGCACGATTCTGTTGCACACCTCGTCACTTACTAGCTTGACGTAGACAACACTGCTCGTAATAGAGAGATTGATACCAATTATGTCTCGCGGTTCAATTTTAACGTCGTCACGTAGAAAACGTTCCACTTCAAACGCTCGCGGTCGTACATTATCGGGTTGAAAACTTATCTTGAAGGTGGGTTGTCTGTATGAATGTGCCATGTTGCGTTGGTAGTGATGGACTCTAAACTAGCGACAACGCAGTAGTAAACAACTACGGGCACTCGCGACCGCGCGGACGGGACGTAAACAAGACGTCCTCGCCGCAGCGCTGCGGAAAGCAGACTGACTAGCTAGGGGATAGATATGGCTCAAATGGCTCCGAGCACTATGGGACTTAACATCTATGGTCATCAGTCCGGGATAGATATGGTTTGCGCTTTCCTCTTACGAGGCCAATAGTGGCTAGAACTCGTAAACCGATATTTACAGGACGAGAATAGTTGCGATTGCCACGTTCAATGACTTTTCTGGGCTGAAAACTGTAAATTTACAATCTTCTGTTACACCTCAAGCGATAACAACTCAGGTTATTCAATGGAAATGACACGAGAAATCAAGTGAACTTTGAGGCTTAATTCCGTGCACACCAGGAAGTAACTGGTCGATCACAGAGTTGCCAAACGTAACTTACGTTGTTGCCAAATCTCAGTTACATTTCCAGCAGGAAGAAGACGAACCGATGTGGTCCTACAGCGGGCTGGGAAGTGACCATAGCTGGCGCCTCAAAGACGCGGCTGCTACGGCCTGGAATACGTAATGCGTCTGATTCGCATTTCTGTAACTAGGTTTAGGGACTGGAGCTTAGTTACTAATAATACTCAGAACTGACTAATAATACTCAGAACTACTAAGCATCATAAATCAGTAACTCTCATAGTTGTTTTATATTTCTTTCGTAACTGTACTCAAGACTAAGAAACTCATTCACGGACGTTTTCGTGCCTCGTCGATAGTCGAGCACAACAAACAAATAAAAACAAAAAGAGAATGTGTGTGTATGTGTGTGTGTGTGTGTGTGTGTGTGTGTGTGTGTGTGTGTGTGTGTGTGTGTGTGAGAGAGAGAGAGAGAGAGAGAGAGAGAGAGAGAGAGGGGTTAAAATTTTGTTGTAAAGAAATTGAATACTGGTATGTAAAGAAATCTTTCATTAAAATGACTCGTTCCACATCATTACGAAATGTCGTATTCATGATCTATGGAATAAGTGTTAATCTAATCTAATCTAATCTAATCATTTCATATTGCTGACTATCCATGAAAAGGCATGAAGTACCGAGACTTTCGCCTATATCAGTAACGAAATCTAAACTTGAAAATAAAAGACGTAAATTTTTGTAATAAACCGGGACTCCTATCAAGACCCTTTCATCCCTGTTAACTAACCATGAAAGATGTCTGATATACCTCAATTCAGAAGTAACGAAGTGTGTATGAATTTAAAGATGAAGCACATGATGTGAAGTTCTGCGACGGAGATACGAAACCAAGACGTAATCGGATTGTTAACTAATTAAAATCAAGTTTTACGTATCGGTTTTTCTTGCCAGCTGCTAGGTGTTTAATCTAAAATAAGGACACAAATTTTTGTGCCTGAGCGACAATCGAACCGCACTCCTATCGTTCTTCTTTATTGTCCACGAATATTGCTTAAGTATCAATTGCGTACTCACCAACAGTAAGATGTGTGCGTGTTTGTCCAGAAATTGTTGGTAACATGAACAGACATTAAAAATGCAAGTTAATTTTCACTAGTAGGCCGGTGTGCACGTGATAGGGCTTGATATGAAATTAGGAATATTTTTGTACTGGACCAGGATTCCGACCCACATACTTACCTTTGGAGGAGACCTAGAGAAGACTGCAGTCTTGAGAAAAGGAATGAAATGATTGAACTATACTGTTCCGAGAGATTCAGATATTCGAAAGAGGAGATACGAATTCGAATTACAGTCCAGCACCAAATTTTTTCAACGTCTGTAGTTCAATGAAGTACAAGTAAACTAAGAGCCCTGTTCCTTTAGACGGCTATCAGTTCATCAAATAAAACAAAATTTTCTAGTGTAAGTAAGTTAACTGGTCACAGTATTTCTGTTTACCCTGACCTCCACCTATGTCATTTCCAACGTAAGCCGGCTCTGCCCAGTTTGGAATGAAGCAACGTGATGTTTAATGCGGATTCTGGATTATAACAGCTTTCTCTTGAGGTTACCAGAGGTAAAGTAAATCTGTTTGTGCCTCTTAAAAGTAAATGCCTGAATCCACGCATTGCATGTGTGATAGTTCGTTCCACCAGACCATTGTGGCCACATTTCCCAGCCCCAGGAGTGTGCTGTAATGGATGATGTGCTTAGCTTACTAAACTAGTCACGGTGGAAAAAAACGACAGTCTATTAAGTGGTTAAGTAGAAGCAAGCTTCTGACGTGGAGATTATGCTATTCTCATGTCAACAGGATGTAAAGACTCTTCTAGGCGTCATAGCCTCGATTTGAAGCCATTTTGAAATGTTCACTAATTCAAGAAATTTCTTAGTTCGAGAAAATCCACTGTGAAGTGTGAAGTTACCGGATAATTCGATTATCATCGTCATTATTACTATTATTTTCTTCATACCGCTGCTGGAACACATGTGCTTGAAGATCATTTAAGTCCTTTTGGTCATTATATAAGTAGTTGCCCAAGAACAAGTTCTTTCCCTGTCTACGGAATCCTTTTCATGTTAATATCAAACATTAGCAATTACTCGTAGATCACGTTAAAACTAAAGTAATTGATGAAGACGTTACTTGATAACGAAAACCCGCTGCCTTTCTTCATTTACTTGCGCCCAGAAATGGCTGTCGAATGCTGACAAACCAAAAACCAAGGGATCTTACTGCCTTCTTATATATGTTGCTGTCGGTTCTTCCATATGATTGGTCGACGTGACCTGTTTCAAGTTGTGTATGACACAGAATGTTTTAGAAAATCAATTATTTTCCTTTGCAATAAACAGAAAGATTTTCATTCTAAGCTATCCAAGTCCAAAATTTACGCAATATTAGTTCAAATTTAATATTCACTTCCATAATGTAAGGAAAGTATTTCACAGTTCCAAAACCCGCATCCGACTCACTGTCCTTACACTTAAAAAAAATGGTTCAAATGTCTCTGAGCACTATGGGACTTAACATCTATGGTCATCAGTCCCCTTGAACTTAGAACTACTTAAATCTAACTAACCTAAGGACACCACGCACAGCCATGCCCGAGGCAGGATTCGAACCTGCGACCGTAGCAGTCGCGCGGTTCCGGACTGAGCGCCTAGAACCGCGAGACCACCGCAGACGGCCCTTACACTTAGTCGCTGGCCATAAATTCTAGCTCAAAGTGAAGCCAGTTTAAGTAACCTAATGTAGCGAAGACTGTTTGCCAGTGCTCTTTCTCACCGGAAAATATGCAATTCACTCATTGGGCTCCATAAGTAAACTGTAGCAGTAATTTCTGTGTATGCAATGCATACGGCTTGTAGAATTTAGTGGTGCTCTCTCTTCCACTTCTGTGTACAATATGCCTGACCTAAACGGGCCCTTTATCATTATAGGCCGTCCGCAGCTCGTGGTCGTGCGGTAGCGTTCTCGCTTCCCGCGCCCGGGTTCCAGGGTTCGATTCCCGGCGGGGTTAGGGATTTTCTCTGTCTCGTGATGACTGGGTGTTTTGTGATGTCCTTAGGTTAGTTAGGTTTATGTAGTTCTAAGTTCTAGGGGACTGATGACCATAGATGTTAAGTCTCATAGTGCTCAGAACCATTTTAACCATTACAGGCCCTGGGCGGTGGAACATCATACTGACAACAGTAATGTGCTTATACTGACCACCTCATTGTTCGTTTTACCCGATTTTGTAATCATTTAAGTAAAACAACATGACCTTCGAGTGGGAGACATTTCGTCCCCATTTTTCTTCTGTGAAATTTATCAGTAAGCTTTTTGCCTTCGAACCAGCGAAATACGGCAGAGTACGGCTGGTAAACGATTTACAAACCACGATTTAGTGCCATTAACACGATTTCTTTAAACATTGGCGTAGATGAAGGAATTTAGTTTCTTCTTAAATCGTCTGATGCAGCAACGTTCACAGATATCTCAAATAGGAAAAGCGCTTTATCCAGGTACGAAGGTTGTAAAACAAGTAGTGTTTCTGTAGCTGTGGGAATCATTGGTAGAAAACGAGTTTCACACCAATGGGTACAGTACTGATAGATATTCAAAATGATTATCAACCAAAGTCTCCGTTCATCCACAAACAGAGGCGTATTTGTAATATTGAAGCTAGACTAGGTATCCTTGTCTTCCTTGAGTGGGCATTGGAAGGCGTTTACACACACGTATACGAGGGTAATCCCAAAGGTATGGTCTCCAAAGGGACACGCAAGTGCCAACGCAGGCACAAATGAGAGGTCCTTAATTTTAATGGCAAGCAGAAACCACAGTGTTGGCTGCATGGTGGCAAGGTGATAAAGAGTAAGGCTAGGGATACGAAGGTCTCAGGTTCGATCACTCACCAGTCCCACGATCTTTATGTGCCGTTTTGCACATATTTCCCCTGGGGTAGTGTTTGTTGATGTGAAAAATGCTGAGTTGCACTGTGGTCCTAACGCCACGTAAAACTGTAGGTTCCCCTATTAAGTGGCTAAGTGAGCCAACTCAAAGGTCGGATGAAAGCAACAGCATACCACCTCCAACAAGATCGTGCCTATTAAAGCACTGTGGTGTTCAAACCACTCTTGCGACTGATGACTGCTTTGCTTTCTATGGGTTCCAAAACTAATGATCTTCGGGTTATTAACATTTTTGTGTCTTCATGCTGTAGCTTTGATACCAGTAAACGTAAGTAACCGGCCGAGCACTGTCACCGTTCGAGTTGTCAAGGTGGTAGACGACGATGCTGTCGACCCCAGTTACAACTTTGGTCATTGCTATGTTTCAGTCGAATACCTCCATGGGCCTTTTTGCGTACTTCTAGATATACTTTTATACACTTGGTACGCTTCCAAATTGATATCTGATAGAGCTGTATTTAGCAACATGAATCAGATATGTTTTCCGTGCAATATATCGGACAACGCGTCAGTGCAGCGAGATTTCGTTTATGTGTTGCGCATAGTGCAAGAAATATTTGTGTTTTGCTTGCTTCTGTGATAGGTTTCACCCCACTGATGCGAGCAAGCTCACGAATAGACTGTCAATAACTGGAATTTCGCAATGACACGCTTAAAAGTTGTGTTTTTGCATTATGTATCCCGATGAAAATAACTGTAAAGAGGTTATATGCCTATTTGCTTATCATCGCGCTTCTCAATGCATTCCTAAAAAAATTAAAACAAAAATAAAAAGAGAGAGAGAGAGACAGAGAGAGAAAACAGAAATTATTTCAAATATCAGCTCAGTAACGCCACGTTCGTCTCGTTATGTAAAGCAAGGATAGTTGATAGGTAAAATCTCGTTGTACTAGCGATATGTATGGATACTGGATTCTTTGTTTTCTCTCTGCAAACAACTAGAACAGAATTCAGTAACAAAGTGGTAAGAACACCTACTCAGTGCGCCAATTAAACACTCAGCCATTCTTGGTTATTTTGTTAATCGTCTGTAATGCAGTAAACATCATTGATTATTGATTTGTAATTACTACCATTGTTATTGTTATTCGTCACCCCACAACAGCTTTCCTATCACTCATTGCCGCCGATGCACGTAACAAATGGATCACACTCATTGCCGATATACGTAACGAATGAATCAGGACGAATGGAATGTGGGATGTTTCGCCACGGAGAACATACACATTTATCTCGGCGTCTTGTGTCAGGGTAATACACTCCTGGAAATGGAAAAAAGAACACATTGACACCGGTGTGTCAGACACACCATACTTGCTCCGGACACTGCGAGAGGGCTGTACAAGCAATGATCACACGCACGGCACAGCGGACACACCAGGAACCGCGGTATTGGCCGTCGAATGGCGCTAGCTGCGCAGCATTTGTGCACCGCCGCCGTCAGTGTCAGCCAGTTTGCCGTGGCATACGGAGCTCCATCGCAGTCTTTAACACTGGTAGCATGCCGCGACAGCGTGGACGTGAACCGTATGTGCAGTTGACGGACTTTGAGCGAGGGCGTATAGTGGGCATGCGGGAGGCCGGGTGGACGTACAGCCGAATTGCTCAACACGTGGGGCGTGAGGTCTCCACAGTACATCGATGTTGTCGCCAGTGGTCGGCGGAAGGTGCACGTGCCCGTCGACCTGGGACCGGACCGCAGCGACGCACGGATGCACGCCAAGACCGTAGGATCCTACGCAGTGCCGTAGGGGACCGCACCGCCACTTCCCAGCAAATTAGGGACACTGTTGCTCCTGGGGTATCGGCGAGGACCATTCGCAACCGTCTCCATGAAGCTGGGCTACGGTCCCGCACACCGTTAGGCCGTCTTCCGCTCACGCCCCAACATCGTGCAGCCCGCCTCCAGTGGTGTCGCGACAGGCGTGAATGGAGGGACGAATGGAGACGTGTCGTCTTCAGCGATGAGAGTCGCTTCTGCCTTGGTGCCAATGATGGTCGTATGCGTGTTTGGCGCCGTGCAGGTGAGCGCCACAATCAGGACTGCATACGACCGAGGCACACAGGGCCAACACCCGGCATCATGGTGTGGGGAGCGATCTCCTACACTGGCCGTACACCACTGGTGATCGTCGAGGGGACACTGAATAGTGCACGGTACATCCAAACCGTCATCGAACCCATCGTTCTACCATTACTAGACCGGCAAGGGAACTTGCTTTTCCAACAGGACAATGCACGTCCGCATGTATCCCGTGCCACCCAACGTGCTCTAGAAGGTGTAAGTCAACTACCCTGGCCAGCAAGATCTCCGGATCTGTCCCCCACTGAGCATGTTTGGGACTGAATGAAGCGTCGTCTCATGCGGTCTGCACATCCAGCACGAACGCTGGTCCAACTGAGGCGCCAGGTGGAAATGGCATGGCAAGTCGTTCCACAGGACTACTTCCAGCATCTCTATGATCGTCTCCATAGGGGAATAGCAGCCTGCATTGCTGCGAAAGGTGGATATACACTGTACTAGTGCCGACATTGTGCATGCTCTGTTGCCTGTGTCTATGTGCCTGTGGTTCTGTCAGTGTGATCATGTGATGTATCTGACCCCAGGAATGTGTCAATAAAGTTTCCCCTTCCTGGGACAATGAATTCACGGTGTTCTTATTTCAATATCCAGGAGTGTATGAAGATCTCAATAAGAAAAGACGACAATAACACCCAACTATTTCTGTCCACTTAAAACCATGACGACAGACAAATTGGCGTCTCACTGTATTTTGATTATAATTCGTTAGCCTTTGTGCGACCTCATTTTAATACCTCGTGGGAGTAGGCATAGAAAGAGTCAGACTCATGGGTGTGGATCCAGTTCATCATAAGAAGACTAAACAAGAGGGAAACATTACGAAAGCAATGAATACGTTGGTTGGTATACATTATTTGTATGGATCTGAAGATGAAGAAACGCAGATCTGCACAGTGCCCGCATCTGCACTTTAATTTTTGTCTTAATGGGCATAATTTTTAGTTTCTTCTCTTCAGAATTATCAAATGAATTGATTATTACGTGGTACGGAATAATTAGGTAACTGTATTTCTTTCAGCTTCCATTCGCACGAACATTTTTCCACATTCTCATGCAGTTCATGAAATTCTACTTGTATGATCACAAGACTGCACATAGATGCAATCGATTTCGAGGTGCTGAATGGGTGTTGTGTGATGTCCTTAGGTTGGTTATGTTTAAGTAGTTCTAAGTTCTAGGGGACTTATGACCATAGCTTTTAAGTCACATAGTGCTCAGAGCCATTTGAACCATTTGATTTCGAAGTGCAGCCGGCCGAAGTGGCCGTGCGGTTAAAGGCGCTGCAGTCTGGCACCGCAAGACCGCTACGGTCGCAGGTTCGAATCCTGCCTCGGGCATGGATGTTTGTGATGTCCTTAGGTTAGTTAAGTTTAACTAGTTGTAAGTTCTAGGGGACTAATGACCTCTGCTGTTGAGTCCCATAGTGCTCAGAGCCATTTGAACCATTTTTGATTTCGAAGTGCAATGTGTTTGTTACCTTACTTTTCGTGACAGGTTGGCAAAGATGACTTCCAAAGACTTTTTATTGTACTGAAATAATCTTTTGTAACAAAGTAACAAGGTAAGTGTTTTATTCGTATATATTTTGTGGGAAACTGTAATCGTGATGGAGGATTACACACCTGAATGTTTGACACAGCTGGTAGGAGAAAACGCTGCATATTAACAAAACCCCGCGCCTCCTCTCTGTATCCTCCTATGACACGAGCACAGGATTCTCCTCCTATAATGCTACAGAGCTGTTCCTAGCACACCTGAGAATTAGCAACATCGTCACAAACATTTGGCAGCACTGTGACAGTGCAATCACTTCCGGGTATGGTACTGAACTGACTCGCTAAATTCACTTGATATTCCCTTTCTATTTGAATGACTTGTGGTATATAATTGTCACGTAAACCAAGTCACAGACAGAAATTTCAATTTTTTGGCTCGAGATATGTTATTATCACATAAGTGACAACTTTTAATATCTTTCACGATGCGTTATGAGGCTGAGCGACCAGTACCATGACGAGAGTGGCGTGCTGGCAGCAGTGTGTCCGTAGCCCCGTGGTACCGCCCGTGTCTCGTACACCAACGGTTAAAAAAATGTCAGTTCTAAGTGTGGTAGGCGCAGCGCGTGCGAGCTTTTTTTGTGTATTATTTCATTGAGCTGCAAATTCTCAGAAAATATTCTGTAACAAAATCAGAAGAAAACCTTTACGCAGCTCGACTCAGTAAGTTCTGTTAATGGTCGTAGATATCGGCTTTCTGACAGTCAAGCTGCTATACAATACAAGCGTCTCTGAAGAAATTCGAATCGACCGTCTACGATACGAAATTCAGTAATGTTCTTCACTTAAGACTCTCATGCCAGGGTGATAAGTATGAAGGAAATAAACTGATTAGTTAATTGCAAGAAACTACTTTCATCTCAAAGTGCAATGGTGAAAAACTTACAATGCTGCTCAGCAGGTAACGCCTCTTTCCGCTGCTGACAAGCAAATTTTGGGTTTCTAGGAATACATAACTTTATTTATGAAATGCCACGTTTGCTTACCTGTTGAGTATGACACAGCATACCATTTAAACACAGACCCAATCGAAATCTAAGTGAGTAGTGTTTCACTAATTCGTGCAGATAGAGGCACGCTTGTGTACAGATACTCAGTTTTGTTAAAACAGACTTTCGTCGCCAGGTTGTCGTGGGTAGTTTTATTTCATTTCTTAAAATACAGTGCACAGTTTTCGTAAGGTTTCTTATAGTGTTGTTAAAACAATACTAAACATGAGAGAAAAATTAATCAACAACGATATATGCGAATTCTCTAATGTTATCTATAACAGTCTGACAATGCACATGCAGTTTATTGGTTACATGAATGTAGAAAACTTGTTCTGAGTTAAAGCTATCAAACAACGTTTGAAGAAGAATAAAATGCAACTACCAGACGACAGCTAATGTAGAAAATACTTGTCTGACTATTTTGGCACGATGCACTCACCCCATACAATACAAAAGCTTCGAGACGCATCTGCTGCCTGGCCGTCTATTAAACCTGAAAAGAACAAAATGACGAAGAAGGTAGCATTTTTTCCACATGCGACTATTTTGGGTTGAGAAGTGAAAAGAATTATGTTCCAAGTTCCATTAAATTGATAACTTCAGCAGACAGCAGAATTGCATTTTAAAAAAATGTAGTAGCCAATGTAATAGAACACGCGACGTCTTATCAACAGCGCGCGACGCTTGCCGTTAAGCTACTAGCTGTGACAGAGCTTCAAATGGTTCAAATGGCTCTGAGCACTATGAGACTTAACATCTGTGGTCATCAGTCCCCTAGAACTTAGAACTACTTAAACCTAACTAACCTAAGGACATCACACACATCCATGCCCGAGGCAGGATTCGAACCTGCGACCGTAGCAGTCGCGCGGATCTGGACTGCGCGCCTAGAACCGCTAGACCACCGCGACCGGCGTGTGATGTAGCTACAGAACCCCAGGAAGTGAACAACAGTTCCTCCAGAAACTTCGGCATTCCACAGTGCTGTGAGATAATGCACATGGCCGGATATAGACTTCTGAGAGACAGACAGTTACAGCATTTCTTTTGCACTGCACGATGGTTTCAACAAACAGATAGCACAATAGAGTAGCTTAAATGGAAAGTAACACTTCCTATTTAAATTTCTGCATCCTACACTGTTGGCAGTTCTGTGTAGGTGGCAGTTACGTGATTTTATTTCGCTGATTACAAAATAGAGTCGAATGTATGCACTGGGTAGCCAAGGCAGCTAGTTCATGGCGATTCGGTCAACCAAGTAAATGAATGTACTGAACATCCTGCAAACCACTACAGGGAATCTGTGTGTCAGAATTCTCATCTAGTGTGGCGCAACGGTGTTATGATAGAGAAATGAATCGGACAGAAGAGGATTTGGTGGTCTGTTGGACTGATGATAGTTTCATATGATAATGGTCTCGGTTCGGTTCCAACTTCTGCCGAAGTTTTTGATAGGGAGAGGCAGATTCTATTCTCTTCTGGCTACGCCAAGTGAAGAAGGTATAATGGCATTGTGGTCTGAAAATCACATTAAACATGATATTCCTTCTCTACCTAGTAGACGTTAGGTGGAACCACAATGAAGTGAGGAGTGGCGACATGTAGAAACTTTATCACCAGTAACCTTTCTTATACTAGTTATTTATTTCTAGTGACGAAACAAACCCTGTGTATCGTCACAGGACACTTACTACGTCTTTTATTTGAGCTTCTGTATGTCTATAAGATTGGTTCTGAACTGGGAATGAAACTCAGACCGCCCTTAAGGCGGAGTTTGATCCCTTCGTGACAATACAGCTCGACTATAACTTGTTGTTTGTTAAAAACTGCACATTCCTCAACATCTCCACATATAGCGCATTAATGGGCCGGAATCCTGGCCCAGGACTAAACTTTTCACTATGTATTATCAAGCTCTAGCATGACAACACCTATCTGCTGGTGGATAATAATTTTTATTTTTAATACATTTTCATTCGTGGTCAACACTAAAGATATCTGACGTTTTTGACTCCCAGTGAGATAAAGAACTATTTGCGAGGTCACTGTAAGTTCGAGGATGCTATTCCGAGCTGCTGGTGGAGAAAAATTCGGTAAGTGTCGTCTCTTTGTGTGTTGTCAACAACGGTGTTTCAAAATGGCTCTGAGCACTATGGGACTCAACTGCTGTGGTCATAAGTCCCCTAGATCTTAGAACTACTTAAACCTAACTAACCTAAGGACAGCACACAACACCCAGCCATCACGAGGCAGAGAAAATCCCTGACCCCGCCAGGAATCGAACCCGGGAACCCGGGCGTGGGAAGCGAGAACGCTACCGCACGACCACGAGATGCGGGCAACAACGATGTGTTTGGGGTTCGTTTCTCAGTCAACACTGAACACTTCGTCATATCATTTCTAGTTCAAACATGCTCACATGTCGCTACTGGTGTAACAAACCCATACTTAACGTTCCTTTTCTCTAGAATATCACAGCGATATGTGCCGGGTTGGAGTCCTGGGAAGGAATAAATTAATGTTTCGTCTTGTCATTTCATTTCATACATCTACCTACTGCCGAGAAAATCCGATATGTCAGAGTTGATTGTGCTTCGATAATAGTCCGATTAGGTTCTGGGTTCGAATCCCTGTCCAACACAAAGCTTTACCTCACTGCATTTCAAGTAAGTTACTTGTGAAGAAGCAGTATTTAACATCTCTCGTAGTTCGTTAACAGGTACAATAGATGCTCCGTAGGAATTCGCGAACGTTAAAAATGTTTACGTTATGTTATTTAAAGTTGATATTTGTTAACTGATACTGTCTAAAATCGAGGTATATCACTCTCATTATGCCTAGTCAGGAATGACTGTTAATTTCGGTCAGTCAGGAAATCTTAGTGTGCATGACCTGGGTTTGAATCCATATGCAGAACGAGTCGGATCGTCGTGTCATTTTAAGTTCATACATATCCTCAAGTAGCTGCTCATGAATAACGTAAATTTTGAATGACATTTTGTGTTAAATAACAAGTATGGTATGTTACTTTGAAGAGGAAATCATGAATACGACGAACTTACTACGTGCATTACCTATGTGACGTAATAATCAGAGTGCTAACATTTCAGGTATGTCAGTTATTGCAAAGAAATGCGAGCTTACAAGCCTTAAGGACAGTGTTATCTGTGATGAGGTGTTCCCTGATATTTTTAGTATCGTGGTATTAATTTACATCTTGAGTTATCGCGATAAAGGGCAGTGTTTTCTAGTGGTGATTTGTTGGAACCATTTTCAATAGGGAAACGACTGTACCAAGGAGTGATTAGAGGACCTCTTAGGCAACTGCGTTATGTAGGTTGCATGGGAATCAGGTGAAATGCAATTCAGGTCGTTCGGATACTTTTGAGCACCACTACATAAAATCAGGAGGTAAATATCAAATGTTTTCACAAATAGCGAAATGTTGTAACCTTAATTGACGATAGAATTGTCTTTTCCTCACTGGGATTCGAACCCAGCATCTAGCACCGTCGTTTTCTAGCCAGGAACAGACGATAAATAACTATTGTTGGTTCACCAGTAGCGAGATGAGCGCATGTTTAGCTAGACATCAGGCGACGAAAAGTTCTGTGCTGAATGGAATTCAAACCCCGCACACGTGGTCATGAAGAAACTTTAACTATCAAATTCTTTTCCAATAATAGCTAGGAATGGCATGTTTGTACTTTCAGTGATGTGATGGAAAATACTCTGCTGGCTAGAAGTTTAATCCACAACATGTCCGTGCGGTTAAAGGCGCTGCAATCTGGAACTGCAAGACCGCTACGGTCGCAGGTTCGAATCCTGCCTCGGGCATTGATGTTTGTGATGTCCTTAGGTTAGTTAGGTTTAACTAGTTCTACGTTCTAGGGGACTAATGATCTCAGCAGTTGAGTCCCATAGTGCTCAGAGCCATATGAACCACAATATGTCGTCGTTGGTGATCACAACGAACACAACGTCAAACCCAAATCCGTTTTCACCAGTAAGATGGAGAGGAATGTTTGAACTTGAAAAGATGTAAGGAAACGTTTGGTCTTATAATGTTGTGATAAAAAGCTCATCATGTAGTTGTGAGTTGAAACGAACACGTTACAGCTGTCAACGCACGAAGAGACGTTGAAAATGCAACTGTTTTTCACCAGTAGTTCGGAGTGCACATGCTAGGGCTTGAAATGAAATAATGAATTTTGTGCTGATCCGGATTCGACACCAGATAGGTGCCTTTCGAGGACGCCTAGAAGAGTTTGCAATCTTCGGGAACACAGTGAAATCGAATTCTAAACCCAGTCCAGCACCACAATTTTCAACGTCTCAGTTTCAAATAGAGTAAGAGGCTTGTGAATTTACATGGCCATTGGTTCATTAAATGAAATACGTTTTCTAGTTTACGACGGCTTGCTGGTGACAGAGTCTGTGCCTTACGGGGTTTCTCCATCTGTCACAGCTCAACGAATGCCCAGTCGGCAGCGAAGGGATGTTATCTTTACTGCGGATATTGAACTAGGGAGCTTACTGGCGTTCTGTACTTGGAGTTACTAGGGGTGAAGGACAGCTACTCGTGTGTGCTAAAAATCTGCGCCTGACGTGAGATGTGAACCTACACGTTTTACACATGAATACAAGATTAATTCACCAGAACACAGAACCCCCTGCCAAGTACATAATTATGGATTGCAGAAACCTATGAAACCGTATTCTTTGATCTCCCCTTCCCTATAACCCATTCTTCGTTCTGATAACAGTCCTTCCTTATCTCTCGGTCGTAAGATAAAACGAATTGTGGCACACATCTAAGTAAGCAAAAGTTTGCAAGCATTTCGCTCTTATATTTTGCACTTCTGCACTTCTATCCACTCCCAGATGCCGCCCTCCTCCCTGTTACGCGTCCCTTGACATCTGCATCTACATCTAAATGTATATTGTATCTTTTATGTTGCCACGCGATCTTCCACTAGATCCCAATGAGGAAAAATGACGAAAAAGAAGACATAACAAAACATTTTAAGAACTCTAATATTTTATCCAGAATCCTTCATTATTTTGTACTTCTATCACGCGTCTTGGCACAGAATGTATAAGCGTTCTGACGTAACAGCCTGAAGAAGCAACTTCCTCCCAGGCTTCCGGGACGCAGTCCCATAGAGCGTCCGCAGTAGTTGGTTGGTTTCGTGGCCAGTTCTCTGTTAATGTTCTGGCGACCTCAGCCCTCATGTTTTCCATGGAGTTCATATCAGCCGCCCGTGGCGGCCGGTCCATGACGTTGACGCCAATCGTGGAGAGCCGCTGCTTAACAAATGCAGACTTGTGAATGGGAGAATGGTCCTCTTCCAATGTGACGTCCCCTACTGCGTACATCATTCGCACTGACGGAAGCATTACATTTTCCAATATGTGGGCATACTGCGCTCTGTCCAGAGTTCCTTCTATCCTGTGAAGAATTTCCGCCCATCTCGCAGAATTCCAACGCCAGCAGGTAACAGATAGCCGGCCACTTCTTCTCGCCGTGGTTACACATTCGTGTCGATGGCGAGTCCCTTGCGGCCTGTAAACGATTCGTGGACCGTCGTTATTGGTGGAAAACACCTTCTCATCAGTGAAAATGACGTTGTCCCACGACGCCCTCAGATGGAGCTCCGCAAATGCTAGCCGGTATAAAACGTTGTCTTCGCTGAGCTCTTGTTTCACGGCGGATCGTCGTGCATGCAGTCCAGCGTCCCTCAGCCTTCCGTGAATCGTGTCACTGGAGCCGGGGAAGTTGGTCTCCCGCCGCAACTGCTTCGCGTTCAGAAAGGGATTTTCTCTGGTCCTAGACACTAGGTCACTGTCTTCCTGCTGTGAGATCACTCTCTTCCTGCCTGAGCCAGGAGCCCTGTTGGTGGTGCCTCTTTCAAGGCAGATCCTCCACCATCTCGTTGCAGTGGTATGAGGTACGCCATACGGTCTGCCAGCTTCTCTGATGGAACATCCTCCTTCCTCAATGAGAGCGACGACTCTACCTCGGCCGGCCGCAGTGGCCGAGCGGATCTAGGCGCTACGGTCGCAGGTTAGAATCCTGCCTCGGGCTGGGATGTGTGTGATGTCCTTAGGTTAGTTAGGTTTAAATAGTTCTAAGTTCTAGGGGACTGATGACCTGAAATGTTAAGTCCCATAGTGCTCACAGCCATTTGAACCACTTTTTGACTCTACCTCGAATAGACCTCTCCCAGTGAGCCATTACGGCAGACAGCCTGATGTGTATTTCTGCTTGCCGCTCTTATACTCATTCCAGGAGAGGAGGTAAACATATTTACGTCAAACGGAGCGGCAGAGGCAGAGGCATGCGGCGCAGTCGTGCTGGCTCGACCCGAGCTGTTGGCCCACCAACGCCACCGTCAGCGCGCTCACTTGCGTCTCGCGTGTAGCTCGCGAGCTGCGGCTAGTACAGACCCGGGCCGCATGGCCACGATCACCCCTTGAAGGATCAAAAGTTACACCTAACTTACTCAAGTCTGTAGTACAAACTAACGCAGCTACAGCTATTATGCTACAACATGTGCAGGCACACCTACAGTTGACGATTTATTCAAATATTTGACCAACAATTCTTTAAAAAATACATTCATTTTAAACATACCTACCTCAAAATATTTCACCTTGCTAGCAATAGCATGACGCAGGAAACTATACTTTCTTGTTATCGCTGTGCATTAGATGTAGCCTTAAGAAAACCTGTATTCAACCATGACAACTAAGCGGAATGTAAAAGTAAACAGGTTTAGCGGAAGCTTCTCCAAATAATAGTATAGACTTAGTACATAATACACGTTTTGTGCACTTATAACATGTACTCAGTGTCTCTGAATTAATACGTGCTGCACGATGGAAATTACTTTCTGCTGAGGCACTTCATTTACATCTCAATGATACACGACTACTAGAGAACATTGCTCTTAACAGCAGTCAATCCACTTGTAAATTAACATCATGATATTGCAGATATTTGGCAACGCATTACTAGGGATGAATGAGGCCTTAAGGTTTGCAACTAAACATGCTACTCCTAGCTACTACTGAATATGAAGTTGATTATTAACGTGTCTTCATAACGATGTGTGCGGCGTTCGACTCTCAGTCAGCATAGACGTTTCCGTCACCTTATTTCTATTTAAACGTGTGCACATCTCGCTGATGGTGGACCAGCATTGGACATTTCTCGTCTGTTCCTGGTTACACAATGACGGCGGTAGGCGCCGGGTTCGAATCCCGGTCAGGCAATACAACTTCAGTCGTCATTTAAGGTTCCAACCCCACTACTGGTGACAAACTGTGATATCTACATTCTGATTTTACGTACTTGTTCAACAATCCGATTAGGTGCTGGGTTCGCATCCTTGTCCGCAGCATTACATAATGGCATTTCAATTTTAAACATGTGCATCCTTTATTCCTTGACACTGCAACACTATACGATGTCTTTCGAGGTTAATTACCAAGAAGGTAATTGTCATGTTAGGGTTCCTGCTTTCGTACAAACATTATCGTCATTTACGTCCAAGTTGAGAATTGATAACTGATACTGGTGCAAATGTCAATATTTGACGTCTCTTTCTGCCTAGTGATCGAGTCTCGATAAGGCACAGAGCTTTGCTTGGTTAACAATGGCTTTGCGTTCTGGGTTTGCATCCGGATCCAGAGCGAAGACGTTGGTCATGTCATTTAAAGTACAACTTCGTGTACAAGTAACTGTTGATGAGTAATGTGAACAATGATATTACTTGTGATTCGCTGTTAATGTTGGGATTTCCGTAGAGTGGTTGCCGCCGTTAATCACGTTTTCTTTTAACTGCTTAGTATTACATAAAGTTGATGCGAAACCACTCCCCGTTGAACGTTAAACGACGTTCAGCATGTGTTGGGTAAACCTTTTAGACAGCAAAGAACTTGCTTCCTGTTGCCATACAACTTTATAAATTCATATACTGTCTCAAATATTTAATTGTGCCTAAGGATTACTGAACGATTTATGTGAGAAAACTACTTGTCCCATAACATTTGAAATGTCACTTATTGTAAATAAGTTTAGTTTGCAAACGTTAAGGACTGTCTGATCTCTTCTGTACTATCTTGGTGTTACTTTACATCTGGACGGACTTTCATAAAGACCGATGTTCTCTAGTAGTCTCTAGCGCAGGGCTTAACAACTGGCCGGTTTTGAGCGCGAGTACTCGCGTCTGCTCAGGCACGTGCTCGCGAGCAGGTGCAAGGTCGCGGAGTAGGGAGGGAGGAGAGGGAGGGGAAATGCGCGCGCACGTTTGGATAGGGCCGCAGCGTGCCTATTGAATTCGCGCCCACTGTGTAACGTTAAAAGTACTACGATCAGCTCTAACAGTCACTTCTCTGGTTAAGAATCATGTCAAGTCGCCGTTGTGTAACCCCAACCATGCTTTCGCAGTTCAACCCCCATTGGGAGAAACTGTATCTGATTACAGAAAAAGATGGTGTTGCAAAATGTTTAGTATGTCACAAAACGCTGAATTCTATTAGGAAATTTAATTTGCAGCGACATTATATGTCGTACCACGCGAAAGACTACGGAAATGGAAAATGTGTTGGACTAGATCGTGCACAGGATGTTATTAAACTTAAAAGGAAGCTATCCGAAGAAGATCTGGATGACGAAGAAAAATCAACTGAGGCAGCTCTCAGAATGAGTTACAAAATTGCTTTGCTTTTAGCAAAATCCTTGCTCCCCATCACTGATGGCGATTTAATAAAAGAATGTTTGGTACTTGCCACGGAACATTTGTGTCCATCTCAAGTTGAACAGTTTCGGATTGTGCCATTATCTAACATGACCATTATGCGTTGCATACAGGACATGGCAGACGACGTCCAGAGCCAGCTTGCAAATATCCTTAAAGCTTTTATGGCGTATTCTCTATCTCTGGACGAAAGTGTTGATATCACAGGAACAGCGCAGCTTACCATATTTATTAGAGGTGTTAATAGAGATATTCAGGTGAGGGAGGAGCTCCTCGATGTAGTAGCCATGAAGAACACTACAATAATAAGTAGTGTTGAAGAAAGTGTTGAAAATATAGGATTGTCGTGGAATTCTTTAGTTTCAGTGTCTACAGACGGTGCACCAGCGATGACAGGGAAAAAATCAGGTTTCGTCGTGCTGTTGCAGGAGAAAATGCAAAAACTGACCGTGCCGAATGAAACAAGGGGCGTTCACTGGCTGATCCACCAGGAAAACTTATGTGCAAAGAGTATCACCCTAAAAAATGGGATGAGTGTTGTTTTTCGTACAACCAGTTATATAAGGAAGCATGGGCTACAACAAAGGCTGTTTAAAAGCTTCTTTCTTGAGTATGTAGAAAGCCGGTATGGTAGTCTGCCTTATTACAGCGAGGTCCGCTGGCTTAGTCGTGGCGAATTATTAAATCGAATTTTTTGCCTATAGTCGTGGCGAATTATTAAATCGATTTTTTTGCCTATTAGATGAGATAAATATGTTCATGGAAACAAATAATACGCATGTTCCTGAATTGAAAGAGCCTTCATGGAAATGTGATCTCCTGTTCTTAGCAGATTTAATTAGCCATCTGAATGCTTTGAACATTTCACTACAAGGCAAAGATCTGCTAATTACTCATTTCATAGATCGAATACGAGCTTTTAAAATGAAATTGACACTTTGGGTGAGTCAGCTGGAAACAGGAAATCTTCCATGCAAGATGTTCACAAAGACTGTGAAAGTTATTCACATGCCCTTAAGGAAGAATTTGATCAACACTTTCAAGATCTGACAGCATTAGACAGTGATTTTGATCTGTTCTCCTCTCCATATTCAGCGAATATTGAAGAGATTCGTCCCGAGCTGCAACTAGAAATTATTGACCTGCAGTGTGACAGAGAATACAGAGACACATTTCAGAACAAGAAAAACATTTTGGAATTCTACAGAGGCTTCCCTCAGGATAAATTTCCTCGTTTGCACAAATTGGTGGCTACAATAATATCAATGTTCGGTTCCACGTATGTTTGTGAACAACTGTTCTCTGCAATGAAATGTAACAAGACGCGCCTGAGAAACGCATTGTCTGATCTAAATTTAAATTGCACACTGCGCCTACAATGCACAAGAACAATTACTCCGAACATAGACGCAACTGTAAAGGACAAAAAGTACAAGATAACCGAGAACCCCACACTTCAGTGACACCTTTTGTTGTGCAACAGTTCACAAATTAATACGAATGTAGAGGCATACACTAAGCTAATAAAATTATGTGGCACGTGTACATTCTCCTTTATTTGTTTCATTTGTCGCAGTAATAATTCGTGAGTGATATCCCTACAGGTGGCCGTGGATTTACATTGACTGGTGGCAGCTGTTGTGTGCCCCACGTGACTCTCCCCACTCTCCGCTCTGGTCCGGTAGTGGGGGTAGCGTGCTCACGCTGCTCCGGTAGTGGGGGTAGCGTGCTCACGCTGCTCCGTGCTCACGCCTTGCTGCTCGCAGCTTGCTCCGCGAGCACGTATGTTGTGAAGCCCTGCTCTAGCGGTACCCATTGTGTATCTTACAATGACTGTACTGTGGAGAGTTGCGACTATGTGCAACACATATGTACTATGTTGGTTGCTTACATTCAGGTGCATCCTACACGTTGTAATTCAGGGGTGACCCACTTTTTTTGCTGTCGAGTGTACCAGCCATCTGCTGGGGAGGCCCATATTGATCGGTGCACATTTAACTTGTAATGGTACTTGAATTACGTAACCATTACCTCACCTCAACTCAACCTCTCGATACCAGCAATATTCTGCTGTGTTACTGTAAAGTAGTTGACATATTTCTGAGACAACATTCAGATTTGATTTCATTAATGTAGAGGTACTTTGATACATCGATATGTTTATATTGCTATGATATTATTCTTATGTGTATTCTTTCTTTTGTCACTATGATCTTTGGCATACTTGTAACTCTTGATTTTTGGGCTCGTAAGCGGTTATTAGAGTTTGAGTCGGACCTTGAAAAAGTCAAGTCTTGGACGTCATGTTGAATAGACGTATATTGTAGTCAGCGTATAAAATGTGAACTTTAACAGTGAGGAAGATGTTTTCAAGTATGTTTTGTATTGTGAAATGATGTTTTGTGTGTCACACGATATTGCCACAAAAGCAATAAAAAGGAAGTGTAACTTAAATTTGGAGTGCTGATTACTTTTTTACATCACCATTGTGCTAACTTTCAAAGGTTTAATCTTCAAGAATTGTTTGTGAAACACATCTATAAAACTTTTGAATATATCAGAATAAAACCTAGGCCTCTTTGCATCTGAGCTTGGAATCATCACCACCTAGATTTTCGACGATTGACCTATGATTTTACAACGAGACCAGCGTGGGAAACACGAAAAGATGAGTGCCTAGTTTTATTCATTATTACATGAAATGACTTTATTAACTGTGCTCTAATGGCACCTGCCACATAATAGCTTTGATGTTGCCTGAAAATGCAGTATTTAGCAGCGTGAGCAACACCACAATCATTATTAAATTTTGACCTTCGTTGTGGTAGGGTTGTTAGAAAGTGTGTATTCCGAAATTCTTATACCGGAACCAGCACTGGAATCTGCAACTACATCGGGTGTTTATAAATGAAGTGCACCTAGTCATGGAAGTCCCGTGTTTGCTGTAATTATCGTATGACACCTATACTTGATAGATTTGCTTCTTGCCTTACTGTGGAACCTATTTATGGCAGAAAAAAAGTCACTTCCAATTTAGGCCACCAGTTGTAAATCTGGACATGTACTGCATCTTGTCGACGTCTCCAGTGATCATATTGAGCAAACTGTGTAAGCGGCTGTTCATCATAAAATCAACGTTACACATTGGTCACTTGTTTGACCTTTTCTGTCCACATCCAGTTCCTAATCCATTTCGAATGGACCCATTCTCATACGTCCTTCTTGGATTCACAGCGCCAGATTTGCTCCTCGTGGGCAAAACTGTAACAAATTTTTTCAGCGTAAATCGATTCCGCATTAACGCATTTGAATACCTACCACGTTTTTCTGCCATAGGATACTTACAGCCCACACTGGACCTCTGCGAGTAGTTTCACTTTAATCAAACCGTCCGGTATCTGCCACAGATCGTCCTCTATCCTACTTTACAGATTGGGCCAGTTTCCGACCTCCACCTACTGAACACTCAGTCGCTTGCTCGTGGTTTCACCGTTCTTGAACCACTTTCACAGATACGCGCGACAGTAGCACATAACAACCAACCAGTTTCGCCGTTTCAGAAATGCTGTCACTCAGGCACCAGGCCACAACAGTCTACCCTTTGCCAGAGACGCGAACATGGGAGGACTTCCCATTTACGACCTGTAAAGTCACTAGAGTGATTGCCCATTCATCTCTGTTCCGCTTATACACTGAATAGTCACAACATTCTGATCACCGACCTAACAGCCGGTATGTACACCTTTGGACCTCATGGCATGGAACAAATGAGACCTAGGTCGGTCTCTGGAGGGTGTTGTCACCACGTCTGCACATACAAGTCATCTATTCCCTCTAATTTAGGGGAAGGGAGCGATGAGCTCCGACGCAACGTTCAGTCACATCTCAGATGTGTTCGATCGGATTAAGATCTGGCGAGTTGGGGGGAACTCGCCACTGTGTTTCTCGAACCACTCCGTCACACTTCTGGCCATTTGACATGGCGCATTGTCTTGCTGAAAAATGCCACTGTCATCTGCAAAAATTGAAGGATAGTCCTTGGCCGTCACGATACGTTGAAAGAGCGCCACGTGAATGTTCCCCAGAGCATAATGGAGCGCCGCGCGGGATTAGTCGAGCGGTCTCAGGCGCTGCAGTCATGGACTGTGCGGCTGGTCCAGGCGGAGGTTCGAGTCCTCCCTCGGGCATAGGTGTGTGTGTTTGTCCTTAGGATAATTTAGGTTAAGTAGTGTGTAAGCTGAGGGACTGATGACCTTAGTAGTTAAGTCCCATAAGATTTCACACACATTTGAACTTTTTTTTTAACATAATGGAGCAGCCACACAACTGGTCTCTACCCCGCAGTACAGTTGTCAAGGAGCTGTTCCCCTGGAAGACGATAGATTTGCGCCCCCCCCCCCCCTCTCCCCCATCGGCATGGTGAAAAACGTATTGGGATTCACGTCCAGTGCCGATGGCTATGTTGCCATTTCAGTACTAGTTGCCGATGTCGTGCTGTTAGCCTTGGAACAGGCATGGGTCGTCGTCTGCGAAGGCCCATCGTTAGGAATACTCAGAACACTGTGTGTTCACACACTCTTGTACTCTGCTCAGCTTTAAAGTTTCATGTCAGTCCTGCCACAATATGCCACCTGTCCTGGTTTACCAGTCTGCACAACCTACGACGTCCACATATGTAATGAGGAGTGGCCGCCTAACGCCTCAACGTCTGCACGTGATTTCACCATTGTTTCGCCACGTGTTGAAGCCACTGACCACATCACTCCACGAACACCAGACAAGGCGTGTTGTTTCCTAAATGCTCGTGACGAGCCTCTGGGTAATGACAATCTGTCCTCGGTCACTCAGATAGATCGCGCGCCTTCCTCATTCGACACACGGACAGCACGCTCACTGATGCAATATGTACAGTGCGTGTGTCTGATCTATAGTCATTTCTCGCCAGGTGAATCTGCTATCGTCTGGACGGGTTGTATCGATAGGAAGTCGGTGGTCATAATGTTCTAACTGATCATTGTGTAATTTCCTTATGCGTGAGCTGCCCGCTACGCCACCAACTGTCATTCAGTCTCGAGGTGGACAGTGGTCAATGTGTTTTGGCTAAACAGTGTAAGTCTTATAATAGTAGTGCTACACGAGGGACGTTGATAAGTGCTAGACGTTAAAACGGGGATTGACATAAGTGAAATTTACTTTACGACCTAGCAAGGCGCCATTGCAATTGATAGTTATCGTATGAAGCATGTCTCATCAAGAACGATGTATACAAATGATGGATTAAAGTTAAGTATTCCAGCAGCTACGTACTTTTCTTTATAGCATTCATTACGTATCCTGTTTGAGACCTCACGCCATCCTGCGTGAGCTTATAGCGTGCATTTCGGCCTTCTCTAGCAATATAACACCCACCATGATAGGATAGTGATGTAGCTTAAATAAGTGTTCAATCTTGAACTCCCAAACTGTTTTTTGATGAGGGGATACTAAGCTCATACATAGGTTAAAGTATTCTGAAAGGACCTCTGCATGTCCCGAAGACAATTTTAGGTAGTTACAAATACATACTGACGAAAATTACAGTATCAGGATTCAGGATTAAGAGTAAGTAAGAAGTCTTTCTCGAATGATGGGCAGATCCAGAAAGAAGACCACCCTTCCAGCGACGCTACAGGTTACGATTAAAAGATCAAGATGACTGGTCAGGAGTGGAAGATCACAGCACTGCCGGCACGGCGTGTGAATTACACTTCCTGTCGTCTCGCCGGAACCGAAGATCTACTGTGGTCTAGTGTGACCAGAAATGTAGGAAAATATGGGCTCAAAAATATTATAATGAAGTAAAACTGAAATAATACAAGGTGGTCGGTCTGAAAAGTCTGTAGGGGTGTCGCAGGGTAAGTTATGATGAGAAGTACTTGTCAAGAAAATAATTTGATACGTTTCCGACTTAACTAGCATCGAACTTAGGGAATCAGTCCACTGCGTGCGCAGATATAGGCGTCCTGCCAGAGACGGTGTAGCCAAACGTGTTTTTCGTTTGGTACCCTAAAACCGAACTAGAGAGCGATACAAGAAATTTGTTACATCTGCCACAGACGGCCCTTGCCTGGCGGACTACACTCAAAACATCCCTGTGTACCATATAACATACACAAGCACTTGCAGGCGCAACCAAGAGGAAAACAATTCTTCAAAACAAAAACAACTTCCTAGAGACTAACGCGAACCTTTTTCTGCAGAGGTCGTCTCACAGATACAGGGAAAGTAGGAGTACTCCGCCGGCATCCGCCGGTTTTATAAGGCCAACGCAGCAGCAGTATAGCCAGTTTCTCGCCGAGCTAGGACCAGCTCCGACGGACGTCTCCGACGCTCTTGATGAATGGTCGTCTACAAGTTATTTGTTTTTGTGTGTGTATAGTGATAGTTCTAGAAGTGTAGTTCAGTTTCAATAAGCAATATTATACTGAGTGTTCTGCAATATTAAGTACTCTCCAAAATGAACAAGGGATGGTTCTAAGCGTCGAACACGAGCCAAAGACTGAGCAGTCTAGTTCGCTGTCGTATATGCTATGAGAACAGCTGACACTCCTTATAAATGGTGGACGCTTGAATGTGCGCGGGCAACGGTCTGGTTTCGTAAGTTCAATGTTAATTAACTAGGAAACGGTGCAACGTATTGAATTTCTTTCTTAACATTTACTTCTCTGCACAACCTACCCTGAAACGCCCTTATAAACGTTTCAGACTGTTTCCGACCACCCTATATATTACTGGTGTTTTGTTCTTACACAAAACAACAGTATTTTCTCGGAGACCGATTAACGACCCTGTAGGTGCACGGATTCTGCATTAGCCGACCGTGTGAAACATAGTCTACTCTGTTGGTTCACTAAAAATTTGAGGCTGCAAATTGTAGAGCCTATTTGATTCCTTATACTTGTAATCAGTATCCTCGGCAGGTTATGACCTTAGAGTTCTGTCGTAACTGTGTAACTGGCAGTGGATATATATACTCCATTCGTAGCAACAAATTTCTTTTACGGGGAACAAATGCATTAAATATGAATACGGTTTACCAACTACAGAGGAGGACCGTAAGAAAAATAGTAATTGGCCTCTTACTAGAGATCCGTTCTCAGCACTGGGAATTTTAATTACACCATGTGAACGGATTTACCAGTAAGTTATACGCATCAGAGATAATTTTAATAATGACTGTACAAACAACTCTGTCGTTGGTAATGGAAGAAAATCTTGGGAGAAATTACTTACCAAGAAATAATATACACTCCTGGAAATTGAAATAAGAACACCGTGAATTCATTGTCCCAGAAAGGGGAAACTTTATTGACACATTCCTGGGGTCAGATACATCACATGATCACACTCACAGAACCACAGGCACATAGACACAGGCAACAGAGCATGCACAATGTCGGCACTAGTACAGTGTATATCCACCTTTCGCAGCAATGCAGGCTGCTATTCTCACATGGAGACGATCGTAGAGATGCTGGATGTAGTCCTGTGGAACGGCTTGCCATGCCATTTCCACCTGGCGCCTCAGTTGGACCAGCGTTCGTGCTGGATGTGCAGACCGCGTGAGACGACGCTTCATCCAGTCCCAAACGTGCTCAATGGGGGACAGATCCGGAGATCTTGTTGGCCAGGGTAGTTGACTTACACCTTCTAGAGCACGTTGGGTGGCACGGGATACATGCGGACGTGCATTGTCCTGTTGGAACAGCAATTTCCCTTGCCGGTCTAGGAATGGTAGAACGATGGGTTCGATGACGGTTTGGATGTACCGTGCACTATTCAGTGTCCCCTCGACGATCACCAGTGGTGTACGGCCAGTGTAGGAGATCGCTCCCCACACCATGATGCCGGGTGTTGGCCCTGTGTGCCTCGGTCGTATGCAGTCCTGATTGTGGCGCTCACCTGCACGGCGCCAAACACGCATACGACCATCATTGGCACCAAGGCAGAAGCGACTCTCATCGCTGAAGACGACACGTCTCCATTCGTCCCTCCATTCACGCCTGTCGCGACACCACTGGAGGCGGGCTGCACGATGTTGGGGCGTGAGCGGAAGACGGCCTAACGGTGTGCGGGACCGTAGCCCAGCTTCATGGAGACGGTTGCGAATGGTCCTCGCCGATACCCCAGGAGCAACAGTGTCCCTAATTTGCTGGGAAGTGGCGGTGCGGTCCCCTACGGCACTGCGTAGGATCCTACGGTCTTGGCGTGCCTCCGTGCGTCGCTGCGGTCCGGTCCCAGGTCGACGGGCACGTGCACCTTCCGCCGACCACTGGCGACAACATCGATGTACTGTGGAGACCTCACGCCCCACGTGTTGAGCAATTCGGCGGTACGTCCACCCGGCCTCCCGCATGCCCACTATACGCCCTCGCTCAAAGTCCGTCAACTGCACATACGGTTCACGTCCACGCTGTCGCGGCATGCTACCAGTGTCAAAGACTGCGATGGATCTCCGTATGCCACGGCAAACTGGCTGACACTGACGGCGGCGGTGCACAAATGCTGCGCAGCTAGCGTCATTCGACGGCCAACTCCACGGTTCCTGGTGTGTCCGCTGTGCCGTGCGTGTGATCATTGCTTGTACAGCCCTCTCGCAGTGTCCGGAGCAAGTATGGTGGGTCTGACACACCGGTGTCAATGTGTTCTTTTTTCCATTTCCAGGAGTGTACGTAAGACCTTAAACAGCATTTCCTGCTAAGGAATAGGTATGTTAAAAATAACTGTAAATCAAGTTATTCATTACAGTCAATAATTTCTTACGTAACACAGAGAAGGGGCTGGTAAAAAGTATGTAGCGCATATAACTAATAATTCAGCATCTTCGCCATTTCACAAGGTATTTGTACAGTTCACTTTCCGGAAAAGCGTACACCAAAGATCTACACTGGATAATACTAAAATCTTATCCACTTTTTTAACTCAACTTGTCTTTCATAATGGATGGATGCTGGCTCAATTTTCGAGGCACGATAATAGGAAGCTGTGATATATAGAAAGTGCCAACCAAAGATCATCGTCCTGGTTCTGTTGCCAGACTCCGGCGTATGAGTAAAGTCTAAGTAATAGGGTAAACTGTAGTCCGGGCTATTGTCTCAGTTCACGTTGAATACATTCAGGGGCAAGCATACATTTAGGTGTAAACATGAAACATTTATAACGCCCTCCTCCTCCACCGAAACCACTTTTCTCCTAAGTGGTTTATGACCTAATGAGGGTTAATTTATGTCCAATGGGAATAATCCGCCGTACTGGGAAACAAATACCCCTCCACCTCCCCAAACCCTCTGGGGTATTTCTAACTCCTCCCCCAATACAAGTGCACATTTGATATAAGTTAATTGACTAATTAATTAAATAGATAAATTAATTAACCACTCCCTCTCTGGGAAATCAGCCAGCCCTCCCATCCCATGTCCACATCCCAATCCTCTCCTAAATCTGGAAATTGGTGGGAAAAGGACTCACTGTATGCTGGAGAGAAAGGATCTCGTAATACAAAATTGAAAGCATTACCAGTTGCAGAGACAGTACCGTTTATTTATAAAACACAGTTTTCAGGGATTGGATCTCTTTATTTGATGAGAAAAGCTCTTATCCAGCGACTACATATCCTAATATGAAGATAGTAACTGTTCGAAAAGAACAGATACCAATGATGACCATTCAGCTTCTCTAGAAAGAAATGATTATTAATCGAAACTCACAGCAGTCAACAGGTGTTGTTGATACTCCTTAATGGGGACAGCTGAAAATTTGTGCCCCAACCGGGACTCGAACACGGGATCTCCTGCATACACGGCAGACGCTCTATCCATCTAAGCCACCGAGGGCACAGGGGATAGCACGACTGCTGGAACTTATCCCTTGCACACTTCCCTTGAGACCCACATTCTCATCTGTCCACAACCTACATTCGTAAGTTCCTATAGTAAGGCTACCCGGCCATTGACCCTCTTCTGTGCGAATGCGCCCGCATTGCCCGAACTCTTACGGGAATCGTCACCTTAGTTGTTGCGAGTAATGAGTGAATGAGCAAATTTCCTTTAGGAGCATTACGAATGTAGATTGTGGACAGTTTTGAATGTGTGTCTCACGGGAAGCGTGCAACGGATAAGCCCCTGCATTCGTGCTATTCTCTGTGCCCTCGGTGGCTCAGATAGATAGAGCTTCTGCCATGTAAGCACGAGATCCTGGGTTCGAGTCCCGGTCGGCGCACAAATTTTCAGCTGTCCCCATTGAGGTATATCAGCAACATCTGTTGGCAGCTGAGGGTTTCGATTAATTGTCATTTCTTTCTAGAGAAGCTGCATAGTCATCACTGGTATCTGTTCTTTCGGAATTGTTACTATTTTCATATAATTAAAACGCTACCCGGCAATTGACCTTCTTCTGTGTGAATGCGCACACTTCGCCCGAAATGTTGCGGGAATCGTCACTTTAGTTGGCGCGAGTAATGAGTGACTGGGCAAATATCCCTTAGGAACATTACGAATGTAGGTTGTGCACAGTTGGGAATGTGGGTCTCACGGGAAGCGTGCAAGGGATAAGTTTCTGCAGTCCTCGGTGACTCTGATGGATACAGTGTCTGCCATGTAAGCAGGAGATCTCAGGTTCAAATCCGAGTCGGGGCACGTATTTTCAGCTGTCCCCATTGAGGTATATCAACACCTTTTGGCACTTGAGGGTTTCGATTAATTATCATTTCCTTTTACATTTCCTAATTATGTAATTACCCTGCTGCAGATGGAAGGTGTTGTCTTGTAGGAAAATTTTCGGTCTGTGCTCTCGCTGACGTGCAGGGACCAATCGAGCTAGTTCACAATACCACCACCAGAGGTTGTCCTTCTCCCCACCCACTGCCCCCTTCCCTCCTCCCCCTATCCCTGAAAAAATTATTGTGGAAGAGACTCAGTCTGTGCTGGAGATTAAGTATCTCTCGACATGTAATTCAGATCAATGTCAATAATATATTGATGTATATTTCTTATTTGATCAGTTTGCGGGAGACAGGGCTCCCTCACTTTGGTAGAGCTCTTGTCTGCATCCTCACTCCCACATCCCATGATGTAATAACTGTAAGCACTGCGGAATGGTATGAAGTGAGGTATAATAGCCGCCATTTGGAGTCTCCCACTCGTGTGTCTGTCGCCTGGGCGCCGCCACAGTGGTAAAAAACCACCCACTTTCTTCGGTAATGTATCCCTCATAAACAAACCACGGAATCTTGGAAAGTTGAATTTTTTTCTAACAAACTGTGAAGGTCAGTATTTGAGAGTGATCGATCTGGTAGGACAGTTAATGGGCTTTTTTTAATTTATGAATTGACCAAGTCCTTTCAAGTAC
Organism: Schistocerca serialis cubense; assembly: GCF_023864345.2. Lineage (NCBI taxonomy): Eukaryota > Metazoa > Arthropoda > Insecta > Orthoptera > Acrididae > Schistocerca > Schistocerca serialis. The sequence continues at coordinate 594,793,580 of NC_064640.1, read as the reverse complement.
GGTTTCATGTATAGTCCTTTTCTGGTGGCTGTGGCCTCCATCATGCGGTTATGTCTTCTTGCCTCTTCTAACTGCGCTTGGGGTTTGGCACGTTCTTGACCGTTCGATCAATAGCTGCAGCACCACCAGCGAGTGACCCTACTGCTGAGAGCAAGGAGAGGGCTGGGATGAGAAATGGAAGAAAACTGCCAGATGTCTTGGGTATTGGTAGGTGCTTTAACCGATCCTTTCTTCTTCCCGCACCTTTCTGCTTCAGTGCGTTTTTAGCTGCATATATCGCTGTCAGGATACAGTTCTTCAAACAGCTCTACTTTCCGCCCTTGTCCTTCTAGTTCTAGATCTACATCTACATCTACATCTACATCTACATCTACATGACTACTCTGCAATTCACATTTAAGTGCTTGGCACAGGGTTCATCGAACCACAATCATACTATCTCTATCTACCATTCCACTCCCGAATAGCGCGCGGGAAAAACGAACACCTAAACCTTTCTGTTCCAGCTCTGATTTCTCTTACTTTATTTTCAAGATCATTCCTACCTATGTAGGTTGGGCTCAACAAAATATTTTCGCATTCGGAAGAGAAAGTTGGTGACTGAAATTTCGTAAATAGATCTCGCCGCGACGAAAAACGTCTTTGCTTTAATGACTTCCATCCCAACTCGCATATCATATCTGCCACACTCTCTCCCCTATTACGTGATAATACAAAAAGAGCTGCCCTTTTTTGCACCCTTTCGATGTCCTCCGTCAATCCCACCTGGTAAGGATCCCACACCGCGCAGCAGTATTCTAATAGAGGACGAACGAGTGTAGTGTAAGCTGTCTCTTTAGTAGACTTGTTGCAACTTCTAAGTGTCCTGCCAATGAAACGCAACCTTTTGCTCGCCTTCCCTACAATATTATCTATGTGGTCTTTCCAACTGAAGTTGTTCGTAATTTTAACACCAAGGTATTTAGTTGAACTGACAGCCTTGAGCATTGCACTGTTTATCGAGTAATCGAATTCCAACGGATTTTTTTTGGAACTCATGCGGATCACCTCACACTTTTCGTTATTTTACGTCAACTGCCACCTGCCACACCATACAGAAATCTTTTCTAAATAGCTTTGCAACTGATACTGGTCTTCGGATGACCTTACTAGACAGTAAATTACAGCATCATCTGCGAACAACCTAAGAGAACCGCTCAGATTGTCACCCAGGTCATTTATATAGATAAGGAACAGCAGAGGTCCCAGGAGGCTTCCCTGGGGAACACCTGATATCACTTCAGTTTTACTCGATGATTTGCCGTCTATTACTACGAACAGCGACATTTCTGACAGGAAATCACGAATCCAGTCGCACAACTGAGACGACACCCCATAGGCCCGCAGCTTGATTAGAAGTCGCTTGTGAGGAACGGTTCAAAAGCTTTCCGGAAATCTAGAAATACGGAATCAACTTGAGATTCCCTGTCGATAGCGGCCATTACTTCGTGCGAATAAAGTGCTAGCTGCGTTGCACAAGAACGATGTTTTCTGAAACCATGCTGATTACGTATCAATAGATCGTTTCCTTCGAGGTGATTCATAATGTCTGAATACATTATATGCTCCAAAACCCTACTGCAAACCGACGTCAATGATATAGGTCTGTAGTTCGATGGATTACTCCCAATACCCTTCTTAAACACTCGTGCGACCTGTGCAATTTTCCAATCTGTAGGTACAGATCTATCAGTGAGTGAGCGGTTGTATATGATTGCTAAGTAGGGAGCTATTGTATCAGCGTAATCTGAAAGGAACCTAATCGGTATACAATTGGGACCTGAAGACTTGCCCGTATCAAGCGATTTGAGTTGTTTCGCAACCCCTAAGGTATCTACTTCTAAGAAACTCATGCTAGCAGCTGTTCGTGTTTCAAATTCTGGAATATTTCATTCGTCTTTCCTGGTGAAGGAATTTCGGAAAACTGCGTTCAATAACTCCGCTTTAGCGGCACAGTCGTCGGTAACAGTACCATCGGCACTGCGCAGCGAAGGTACTGACTGCGTCTTGCCGCTTGTGTACTTTACATACGACCAGAATTTCTTCGGATTTTCTACCAAATTTCGAGACAATGTTTCGTTGTGGAACCTATTAAAGGCATCTCGCATTGAAGTCCGTGCCAAATTTCGCGTGTCTCTAAATTTTAGCCAGTATTCGGGATTTCGCGTTCTTCTGAACTTCGCATGCTTTTTCCGTTGCCTTTGCAACAGCGTTCGGACCTGTTTTGTGTACCAGGGGGGATCAGTTCCATCTCTTACCAATTTATGAGGAATGAATCTTTCAATTGCTGTTGCTACTATATCTTTTAATTTGAGCCACATCTCGTCTACATTTACATAGTCAGTTCGGAAGGAATGGAGTTTGTCTCTTATGAAGGCTTCTAGTGACACTTTATCCGCTTTTTTAAATAAAATTACATTGCGTTTGTTTCTGGTGGATTCGGAAGAAACGGTATTGAGCCCAGCTACAACGACCTTGTGATCACTAATCCCTGTATCAGTCATGATGCTCTCTGTCAGCTCTGGATTGTTTGTGGCTAAGTAGTCAAGTGTCTTTTCGCAACCAATTGCAATGCGCTTGCGTTCGTGGACTAACTGCTCGAAATTATTTTCGGAGAAAGCATTTAGGACAATCTCGGAAGATGTTTTCTGCCTACCACCGGTTTTGAACACGTATTTTTGCCAACATATCGAGGGAAGGTTGAAGTCCCCGTCACCGGGTTATTTGGTAACCGTGATAGCGTTACGGAGATGTTTAATAAACTCAAGTGGCAGACTCTGCAAGAGAGGCGCTCTGCATCGTGGTGTAGCTTGCTCGCCAGGTTTCGAGAGGGTGCGTTTCTGGATGAGGTATCGAATATATTGCTTCCCCCTACTTATACTTCCCGAGGAGATCACGAATGTAAAATTAGAGAGATTAGAGCGCGCACGGAGGCTTTCAGGCAGTCGTTCTTCCCGCGAACCATACGCGACTGGAACAGGAAAGGGAGGTAATGACAGTGGCACGTAAAGTGCCCTCCGCCACACACCGTTGGGTGGCTTGCGGAGTATCAATGTAGAAAAAAAAAAAAAACTATAACCATATGAGTGGGGTATTTATTTGTTACGAGACTCAAATTTTCTCTGAACTGTTCAGCAACTATATCATCGGAGTCTGGGGATCGGTAGAAGGAGCCAATTATTAACTTAGTTCGGCTGTTAAGTATAACCTCCACCCATACCAATTCGCATGGAGTATCTACTTAGACTTCACTACAAGATAAACCATTACTGACAGACACAAACACTCCACCACCAATTCTGCCTAATCTATCTTTCCTGAACACCGTCTGAGAGTTCGTAAAAATTTCTGCAGAACTTATTTCAGGCTTTAGCCAGCTTTCTGTACCTATAACGATTTCAGCTTCTGTGCTTTCTATTAGCGCTTGAACGCTTGAAGCTCAGGGACTTTCCCAGCACAACGACAACAATTTACAACTACAATTCCGACTGTTCCTTGATCCAAGCACGTCTTGTACTGGCCATGCATCCTTTGAGATTGCTGCCCACCCTATACTTTCCCGAGGCCTTCTAACCTAAAAATCCGCCCAGTCCACGCCACACAGCCTCCGCTACCCGTGTAGCAGCCAGCTGAGTGTAGTGAACTCCTGACCTATTCAGCGGAACCCGAAACCCCACCACCCTATGGCGCAAGTCAAGGAATCTGCAGCCAACATCGTCGCAAAACCGTCTGAGCCTCTGATTCAGACCCTCCACCCGGCTCTGCACCAAAGGTCCGCAGTCGGTTCTGTCAACGATGCTGCAGATGGTGAGCTCTTCCTTCATCTCGTAAGCAAGACCGGCAGCCTTCACCAAATCAGATAGCCGCTGGAATCCAGAGAGAATTTCCTCAGATCCAAAGCGACACACGTCATTAGTGCCGACATGTGCCACCACCTGCAGCTGGCTGCACCCTGTGCTCTTCATGGCATCCGGAAGGACCCTTTTCACATCAGGAATGACTCCACCCGGAATGCACACGGAGTGCACACTGGATTTCTTCCCCTCCTTAGCCGCCATATCCCTAAGGGGCCCCATTACGCGCCTAACATTGGAGCTCCCAACTACCAATAAGCCCACCCTCTGTGATTGCCCGGACTTTGAAGACTGAGAATCATCCTCCGAAACAGGGAACGCAGCGGCATCTGGCTCAGCCAGAGACAGTGCCTGAAACCTGTTTATCAGACGCACCGGGGAGGCTTTCTGATCAGCCTCCGGGGACGTCTTTCGCTGCCTGCCACGCCTTGGAACGACCTCCCAATCATCCACAGGCGAGGGCTCAGCCCCACTACGGACAGCAACCGGGGCCACCACAGCGGCAGACCGATCTGGGGACAGACGGGACGTGGTTGACATCCCCGTGATACTCAAGTCCGGCTCCCCACAGTGGTGCCCATTGGCAACAGCCTCAAGCTGCGCGACCGAAGTCAGCGCCGCTTGCAGCTGTGAGCGAAGGGATGCCAACTCAGCCCTCATCCGAACACAGCAATCACAGTCCCTGTCCATTCTAATCGATGTTGAACAACAGTTACTGAAACACGAGTCCGTGCCTAGATAACACAAGGTAAGCTAGGGGTATACGACTTGCTGCTGCAGCTGCTTGTCCAACGGCGGCAGGGAGCACACTGGCTGTGACCAACCGACACTGGCCGTTCAAAACCAAAGCTAGTGCACAACGTGCAGCATTCACAACTCACTTGAAATTCATCACTCCAAAACTCAACTTAATCAATTGAAAATGCTGCGCTGCGTTGACCTATACCAATATCCTTTCTTCTCCGTATTGCCTTAGCTTTATCAGCTAAAATCCAATTTGCAATGGGAGTATGTTGATAGATCTTTATTTGGAGGGTATGCAATGTCATATTCCATACACGCCTCGTCGAGCAGATTAACTCCCTTATCACCTCGTGCCAAGCGTTTCTGAAGCTTTGTCCCAGGTTCACAGTAGCTATATCCAGGGATGTGTAATTCCACTGGCAGTTTGTCTAGAATACCACCACCTCCTCTAATGCGTCTCCTAGCGCGGATGTTATGCTAGTGCTGTGGTTGTGGACTGTGCGCCCCCATTATATAGCAAATCGTTAGCATCAATGCAACTGTTTTGTGCAGCAGGAAAACCAAGCCATTAGACTAGTGCTTTATTTCCACGACGTCTTATGACTCTCTCCACGCGAAACACATCCAGGTCTTAGCTTTTCTGAAACTTCTCGGTGTAGAAGCCGCCTGCAGTTTCTTCACCTTTACTGTCCTTCAGTATATAGCTTCTAGAGTTCGTTCTTTGCGCCTTTCTGACCAGTTCGGTAGGTATGATTTCTCATATGCCGTCTTGTGTTTTGAGATACGTACCAAATCACCTACATTAAATTTCTGTCTGCGTGGATCTACCATTTTAATGCGATAGTTCACCGTATCCATGAGACCATTATCAGGAACGTCGATTGTCCTTATTTTTATTGTGGTATGTTTGGTTCGATTATATTGAGCAATTATTTATGGGAGGATATATGTCCATTTGTATGAGCCTCGAAGGTTAGAAAGAATCCTCATTCGACCTTTTATTCTTCTGTTCAGATGCTCCACGATACTTGCCTTCAGGTGAGTGACTGTGGAGTAATGATGTAAACAGTACCGCTGCATCATGGTCTTCAAATACCTATCGTAAAACTACCCACCGTGATCGGTTTTGAGGTTGTCTGGGCATCGATTCGTCCCTGTTTGCAGCAAACGCTCAGAATCATCCGCGACATTTCCAACCCGTTTTGTTTTAACAGGTAATGCCAAGGCAAATTTGGAGTATGTATCAATAACCATTAAAATATATTTGAATCGCTTATTCTTATGTGAACATTCCCCAATATCTACGAGATCAGCTTGCCATAAGTCATGCAAACCTTTAATCTTAACAAGCCTACGAAAGTATGTTTTGCGAGCTGGTTTGTGCCGTTCTCGGACTACTGTCTCCATACTTGTTCGATGATACCGCTTTCTCTAAGCTCAGAGAGTACTGAAACAGCCTCATTCGAATGAGCTGTATTACGTGCAGCAGCTGATGCCTTGAGCAGCCGTAGTCGATCTATTAGATCGTTGGGGTTGTCATAATATATACAGTGTGGGATTCAATTGTTCACTGCTTTATGCTCAATGTCAGTGCCATTGCCGCTGCTGCTGCTGCTGTTGTTGCTGTTGTTGTTGTTTTCGTCATCAAGTATGGTTTTATAAGGGTTTTATATTTCTTGTTGCTCAGGCTTTCAGCGATCTTATGTACATCAGTCATGTGCACTATCTCACGGTACGTTTCCCTATCATTAACTGGTAGGTCTTAGGAAAATAAGATTCATTAGGCCAGATGTTCTCTCAAACCGCCTATCGCCAATCTGTATTGTGTCATCAGTTACAGTTATAGGATGCATGCCTAATATGTACGGTCTTTCCCTGCTAACGTAGTATGTTCTGTCTATCTGACCAGGAGCGTGACGGATAAGGAATTCCTCAATGGCAACACCATCGTTATGTCTGAGAGATTCTGTAACAGGCTTAAAGACCCCTCTTAGTGTTTACTGTCGATCCATATGCCGTAACCTCAGTAAACGTAATTTCTCTCAAACAGCTTTCCATGCTTGATTCACTCTCTGCTTCGTTGACGTCTCGGTGATACAAATCAGGCTGGCCGGTTCCAGTCGCTCAGTCCGGAACCGGGCGACTGCTATGGTCGCAGGTTCGAATCCTTCCCCGGGCATGGATGTGTGTGATGTCCTTAGGTTAGTTAGGTTTAAGTAGTTATACGTTCAAGGGGACTGATGACCACAGATGTAAAGTCCCGTAGTGCTCAAAGCCATTTGAACCATTTTTTGATACTAATCAGACATCTCCGCAGCGTGAGGCGTTATACATCTTCTCTTCTTCTTCCTCTTACTATGTGCCTGCTCCGCCTTCTCAACAACAGGGAACTCTACATCTATTTTCCCGTCAAGAACCTCGACATTTTCAGTTAAGTTTCTTACAGACTTCATTAACTAACTCATTTAACGCATTCACCATTCTCAGAAAAGTCTCGTAATCCGTCTCTAGTTCCATGTGGATACCTCCACTTTTATGCACAATAGCCTGAATTTTCCCATCCATGTACAGGTGAATGTTTTGTCTATGTACACCCATTATCTCAGGTTGAGAGCAAGACATGCGTGCTAATTTCTCCATGGAGCAGCGAATGCTGATGTACTAACCTCTCTTATCGTGCTATATATGCAGGAACTCTTGAAAGTTTCGCCTGTCCCTACCATAACTCAGTTTTCTTGTTTTATCAATAACGAGAAACCCATACTGTGAATGACTGCAGCAATCGCATCTTTACAAAATCATTGAACGACATGTCAGTTCCTACATGTGCCTTGTAAATGTGTTTAAAATCCAGATTGTCTTGTTTGAAGGCTGTAATGAGGTTTGTATTATCTCTAACCAACTGTTCCGGGATTATGGAATATGTTTGGTTTAGATAAAACACATCATCACCCATATGACGACCAAAAAAGATATATTTTCGAATTTGTTCTTGGTTTTCCACAGCAACATCGTCAAATATGAAGACAGTGTTTGGCTTTGCTTTTCCAGATGGAGGGATATCACTGCTTTCACTGAATGTCGTGTACATAACACCATCTACGCGGCACAATATCTCCTCAATAGCTGATACTTGGGTTGAAACAGTATTTTTGAGAATACACAAACATGCTCAAATCGGACTCCAGCTATGTGAGCAACATCATGATGACATTAGACTTGCATTCTTCTTTTTCTTCAGGTCTTCTTTTGCATCTTCACAGAACCTGACACCGACAACAAAGGCCGTGTGTTTCAACCACCCTGCCATGATGATAACTACGCCATGTACTGACAAGTTCAAATGTCTCTAAGTACTATGGGACTTAACATCTGAAGTCATCAGTCCCCTAGACATAGAACCACTTAAACCTAACTAATCTAGGGACATCACATACATCCATGCCCGAGGCAGGATTCGAACCTGCGACCGTAGGAGCATTGCGGTTCCCGACTGAAGCGCCTAAAATCGCTCGGCCACAGCAGCCCACTTACTGACAAGTAGTTGACATTTATAGGAAGATACACTTCAAGGGACAGTATTAGTATGTGTAGCCACTATAGCTCCATCACTTAACCGACTGAGCTGCAGTGAAATCTGATATACACTCCTGGAAATTGAAATAAGAACACCGTGAATTCATTGTCCCAGGAAGGGGAAACTTTATTGCCACATTCCTGGGGTCAGATACATCACATGATCACACTGACAGAACCACAGGCACATAGACACAGGCAACAGAGCATGCACAATGTCGGCACTAGTACAGTGTATATCCACCTTTCGCAGCAATGCAGGCTGCTATTATCCCATGGAGACGATCGTAGAGATGCTGGATGTAGTCCTGTGGAACGGCTTGCCATGCCATTTCCACCTGGCGCCTCAGTTGGACCAGCGTTCGTGCTGGACGTGCAGACCGCGTGAGATGACGCTTCATCCAGTCCCAAACATGCTCAATGGGGGACAGATCCGGAGATCTTGCTGGCCAGGGTAGTTGACTTACACCTTCTAGAGCACGTTGGGTGGCACGGGATACATGCGGACGTGCATTGTCCTGTTGGAACAGCAAGTTCCCTTGCCGGTCTAGGAATGGTAGAACGATGGGTTCAATGACGGTTTGGGTGTACCGTGCACTATTCAGTGTCCCCTCGACGATCACCAGTGGTGTACGGAGATCGCTCCCCACACCATGATGCCGGGTGTTGGCCATGTGTGCCTCGGTCGTATGCAGTCCTGATTGTGGCGCTCACCTGCACGGCGCCAAACACGCATACGACCATCATTGGCACCAAGGCAGAAGCGACTCTCATCGCTGAAGACGACACGTCTCCATTCGTCCCTCCATTCATGCCTGTCGCGACACCACTGGAGGCGGGCTGCACGATGTTGGGGCGTGAGCGGAAGACGGCCTAACGGTGTGCGGGACCGTAGCCCAGCTTCATGGAGACGGTTGCGAATGGTCCTCGCCGATACCCCAGGAGCAACAGTGTCCCTAATTTGCTGGGAAGTGGCGGTGCGGTCCCCTACGGCACTGCGTAGGATCCTACGGTCTTGGCGTGCATCCGTGCGTCGCTGCGGTCCGGTCCCAGGTCGACGGGCACGTGCACCTTCCGCCGACCACTGGCGACAACATCGATGTACTGTGGAGACCTCACGCCCCACGTGTTGAGCAATTCGGCGGTACGTCCACCCGGCCTCCCGCATGCCCACTATACGCCCTCGCTCAAAGTCCGTCAACTGCACATACGGTTCACGTCCACGCTGTCGCGGCATGCTACCAGCGTTAATGACTGCGATGGAGCTCCGTATGCCACGGCAAACTGGCTGACACTGACGGCGGCGGTGCACAAATGCTGCGCAGCTACCGCCATTCGACGGCCAACACCGCGGTTCCTGGTGTGTCCTCTGTGCCGTGCGTGTGATCATTGCTTGTACAGCCCTCTCGCAGTGTCCGGAGCAAGTATGGTGGGTCTGACACACCGGTGTCAATGTGTTCTTTTTTCCATTTCCAGGAGTGTATATATTACCCATGAAGAGTAACTTGACAATTCATATGGTCAATAACTGGTGGGGTGATGTTTGGGGTAACTGTCTGCTGCAGCATCATTACAGATGTATCACTGACAAAATAATGATATTAATAAGCGTAATATTGATAAGAGAGGTATGAAATAAAGCACAAACACAGTTTGAGACTATATATGTACATACATTATTTATATATTTAATTATCATATTAGGATGCAGTATTTCGAATAAATCATCAGACTATTTCTTTATCTTCCTCTTCGTACCGGTACAGTATTTCCCAAACAAAGCTTTTTGATGTGCAATAGATTCCGCGAGCATCTCCCTCAAGGCAATGGATGCCTAACAATAATCTGGTTTTTCACATGAACATTTAATCTGTTTCTCTTTCGGTTCAGCGTTCACGTGCAAACAAAGGTACTGCTGCAAATCATCAACATGTACATTATGCACATGTAGGAAGTTTACAACGTCACTGTATGCAGAATCTATGCTCAGCAAACAACAGTTCAATCTCTCAAATGCAAAACGTAGTGCAGCATCCAGATCGTATAAGTTCATAACTGAGTCGTGCTGTGGATAAACACAGTTGCCACCCGACTTCACACGTAGTGGACAATCATCATACACTGTTATAATAGTATCACACCAGTAAGGCGAATGTCTGGAGGAGAAGGAGTTGGATAATACTGTGTAGTCATCTGCTGATTGATGAAGCCCTCTGAAAGACATATTTCGTCACAGTCGAACTTGGGATTGGCACTTTAACACCCTTCGATGCATTTTCAATTTCTATTCACGCATGCAAACCCCAGACAAGACATGTTTCTATACCAACATTTACACGTTTCGTTCCACTGAGAGTTAAATTGTATGTAGAACTGGAAAGCATAGATACACCTGATGCCTTCTTATCCACAGCATCTGCACACTGTGCCTGCACTAGCACAGGGATGTTCTGCCAGGATCAGTCGTATGTTGGTGACCAGTACTGTTCTCCATCTTGCTGTTGTTTACGACCACCAGCAGCATTCGATGTGTTGGTCACAGATCGCGTGCCCTCATCACACTTGTCCTGGACCAACAAGTGGGCTATGTGGGCTACAGGATCCCATGTGGTCCCTACAGGTTCAGACATGCTGGAGGTTGTTGCTGCTGCAGGTCCAGAGGTCGGTGCCGGTCTCAATAAGATGGCAGTCGAGGTTGGTGCACGTCCAGACACGGCAGAGATCAGCATGTTGGCGCCCGACCCCCCCGGACTTGGATGTGTCGAGGGCTACTGCTGAACAAGGATGAAGAAGCATTACATATGGACCAAGATGTGAATACGACCAACAACAACAACAATAATAATAATAATAATAATAATAATAAATCCTTTGGAGGCCCGGGAAAAGAATAGGCCTCCGGTATGTTCTCCAGTCGTAAAAGGCGACGAAAAGAACAAACCACTAATAGGGCTAACCCCCCTTTTAGTGTGATTAGTTGGTTCAGGACAGAACTAAAGAAGCCTCGGACAAGCGCCGTCATGGTCGGGGACGACGCTTGAACCCTGTGCCCGCCCACAATGGTAACGACACTGCTAGCCCACTGGAAAATGATTCAACTCCAAATAGAGGTGTTTTGCAGGATATGCTTCCCGCAACCACCCTAGAAGGAAAACAAAGACAGAGGATGAGATGGTCAGATGAAGTTAATCGACACCTCATGTTCTGTTATTACCAAACAACAAACCTAGGAACCAACACAACCGGATACAGATCACAAGTATACACAACATTTATTACCAGATACCCAGAATTAAAATTTTTAACAGAACAACGACTAGCTGATCAGATCCGTGCAATAATCAAAAATAACAGGATACCCCAGTCAGAATTAGAAAACATCAAACAACAAGTACAACAAATACAGGAACAAAATAATGTGCAATCAGAAGAAGAAGAAAATACAGTAATGGACTCAAACATCCCAGAGCAAACAAACTAAGGACAACACGCATCAATTAAACAGTCAGAGGAAAACGAAATCTTAAGACAGCCACCAGAACAAGCACAAATAGAACACGAAGTGACACACATGTTAGATATAGAAGAAAAATTTCAGCTGACATATATAGAATACAAAGACACAAATACAGACATTAGACCATTCTTGCATAGACCGCCAAATAACCCACAAGTCTAAACAACAATAAAAACTATCAACACAATCATACACAGAAAAATAAATGAAAACACAACTATGGAAGAGTTACAACTACTGGTTTATATAGGAGCACTCACTACACTAAATATACACACTAGGCAGAGATCAGAACCAACCAACACACAGAAGAAACCCACAAAACCAGCATGGCAACATAGGCTACAGATCAGAACAGAAAAACTGAGAAAAGACATCGGACAGCTAAAACAATTTATAAGAAATGAAATGTCAGAAAAAAAAAACGAAAAAGGTTAGGTAAAATCTCACAACAAGAAGTGATAGAGCAATTAGATGAAAAGAAGCAGAAATTACAAGCATTGGCCAAACGACTTAGAAGATACAAAAAAAGTGAAAATAGAAGGAAACAAAACCAAACATTCAAAACAAACCAAAAGAAATTTCACCAGACAATAGATAACACACACATTAAAATAGACAATCCGCCAAACATAACAGACATGGAACACTTCTGGAGCAACAAATGGTCAAACCTGGTACAACATAAGAGGCATGCACGGTGGATACAAGCAGAAACAGATACGTACAAGATGATACCACAAATGCCTGAAGTGATAATTTTGCAACATAAAGTCACCCAAGCAATTAATTCTACTCACAATTGGAAAGGCCCTGGAAAAGATAAAATAGCAAATTTCTGGCTAAAGAAATTCACCTCAACACATTCACATCCAACTAAATTATTTAACAGTTACATTGCAGACCCATACACATTCCCTGATACACTTACACATGGAATAACTTATCGGAAACCTAAAGATCAAGCAGACACAGCAAACCCAGCTAAATATCGCCCCATAACATGCCTACCAACAATATACAAAATATTAACTTCAGTCATTACACGGAAATTAATGACACATACAACACAGAACAAAATTATAAATGAAGAACAAAAAGGCTGTTGCAAAGGAGCACGAGGATGTAAAGAGCAACTGATAATAGATGCAGAGGTGACATATCAAGCTAAAACTAAACAAAGGTCGCTACACTATGCATACATTGATTACCAAAAAGCTTTTGATAGTGTACCCCACTCATGGTTACTACAAATATTGGAAATATACAAAGTAGATCCTAAATTGATACAGTTCCTAAACACAGTAATGAAAAATTGGAAAACCACACTTAATATCCAAACAAATTCAAATAATATCACATCACAGCCTGTACATATTAAGCGTGGAATATACCAAGGAGACTCATTAAGTCCTTTCTGGTTCAGGCTTGCTCTGAACCCACTATCCAACATGCTAAATAATACAAATTATGGATACAATATTACTGGAACATACCTACACAAAATCACACATCTGCTATACATGGATGATCTAAAACTGCTGGCAGCAACAAATCAACAACTCAACCAATTACTAAAGATAACAGAAGTATTCAGCAATGATATAAATATGGCTTTTGGAACAGACAAATGTAAGTAAAATAGCATTATCCAGGGAAAACACACTAAACAAGAAGATTACATATTGGATAACCACAGCGACTGCATAGAAGCGATGGAAAAAACAGATGCCCATAAATATCTAGCATACAGACAAAATATAGGAATAGATAATACAAATGTTAAAGAAGGACTAAAAGAAAAATATAGACAAAGACCAACAGAAACACTGAAAACAGAATTGACAGCAAGAAACATGACAAAAGGTATAAATACATATGCTATACCAATATTGACCTACTCATTTGGAGTAGTGAAATGGAGTAACACAGACCTAGAAGCACTCAATACACTTACACGATCACAGTGCCACAAATATAGAATACGTCACATACATTCAGCAACTGAAAGATTCACATTAAGCAGAAAGGAAGGAGGAAGGGGATTTATCGATACAAAAAACCTACATTATGGACAGGTAGACAATTTAAGAAAATTCTTTATAGAACGAGCAGAAACTAGCAAAATACACAAAGCAATCACTCATATAAATACATTGGCTACACCACTGCAATTTCATAACCACTTCTACAACCCTTTAGATCACATAACATCAAAAGATACGAAGAAAGTAAATTGGAAAAAGAAAACACTACATGGCAAGCACCCGTATCATCTAACACAGCCACACATCAATCAAGACGCATACAACACATGGCTAAGAAAAGGCAATATATACAGTGAGATGGAAGGATTCATGATTGCAATACAGGATCAAACAATAAACACCAGATATTACATCAAGCATATTATTAAAGATCCCAATACCACAACAGATAAACGCAGACTTTGCAAACAACAAATAGAAACAGTAGATCACATCACAACGGATGTACAATACTAGCAAATACAGAATACCCCAGAAGACATGAAAATGTAGCAAAAATAATACATCAACAGCTTGCCTTACAACATAAAGTTATAAAACAACATGTTCCCACATACAAGTATGCACCACAAAATGTACTGGAGAACGATGAATACAAATTATACTGGAACAGAACCATTATAACAGATAAAACAACACCACATAACAAACCAGACATCATACTCACCAATAAAAAGAAGAAATTATCGCAAGTAATCGAAATATCCATACCCAATACAACAAATATACAAAAGAAAGCAGGAGAAAAAATTGAAAAATACATCCAACTGGCTGAGGAAGTCAAGGACATGTGGCATCAGGATAAAGTTGACATTATACCAATTATACTATCAATTACCGGAGTCATACCACACAATATCCACCAGTACATCAATGTAATACAGCTACATCCAAACATATATATACAACTACAGATATCTGTAATTATTGACACTTGTTCAATTACCCAAAAGTTCCTAAATTCAATGTAACATATACCATACAGTTAAAAGGAAGTCATGCTTGATCAAGGTCCGCGTCACCTTCCATTTTTAACCAGACATAACGTCTGAGACAAGAAAGAAATAATAATAGTAATGCTAACAACAGAGAAAGATTTGATGTGGAATACTTACTTTTCCATTTATTTCTGTTCTCAGTGCTGTGTTGAATTGCAACTGATGTTGACGCTTCATGGTTCTTCTTCTTCTGCTGCTGCTGGCTCACTGAGCAAGACTGTGGTCCCAGAGCTGCTGAGCCTGCCCTATATCCCCTCCAATGACATTACCAGATACCGCCATCCTACTGGTTGAAGTCCAGCATGTGACTGGATTAAGGGTTCCTATTGGTTCCCACCATTTCCCCCCATCCCTGAGCGCCATCTTGGATTGCATCATGGGAGGGATGACAGTGCGCTCAGGTGATGGTACTGTGTAGTAGGGACTGTGGACCTCATGGTGAACATACTGGATTGAGATACTGCATTTAATTGTTTAAATAAAGACAGAAAATATAGACTTATGACCATCCTATCCATCACAGACTGAGTCCTTTCTCAGCCAACTCCTAGGAAGAGATGGCAGTCGTATGACTTAGGTTAGTAGAGGTAACCCTAGTGACACATTTTCCCGCCATTTTCTTAGGTTAGTTGAGGTAGCCATGGTGTGTTGCATTATCCAGATGGAATTTGAGGTTCCCACCATTTTCTGGTGGAGGGTAGGCGAGTGGGGGGGGGGGGGGGGAGGGGAGCAGGTTAGGTTAGTGGAGGTAGCCCAATTGACCTATTTTCCCGCGAAAATTTGAACTTCCTGCCATGATGTCATTGCGATATTGCCATATCTATCGCCGCCATCTTGGATCCGCCCTCTTGAATAAATTTGCAACACTGGAGAGTGGGGCCATACGAACTTTGTTCCATTACTGGCGATATCTTTTAATGAAATTTCAATTCCCCACATACACAGGGCGAGATGAACTTCATAGTAAAATTTGCTGTATTCCAGAATTTATAATATGATAATGTAAATGTGATATTTAGAACTTCTGTATGTAATACCTCAAGAGCCTTCATATGTATCTAAGCATTTCGTTGCTTTAAGAGTGTTCAGAAGAGGGGGAAGCTTCCTGTGATAGAGATAGATCTTAGCAATGAGCTCAAATTGAGTTTAATATTCTAGTCCTGTGATGCAGGATGTAACTGATATTATGCTCATTAGAACAATTTTTTTTACCTGATGAAAGTATACTTGGGTGAAACAGAGGCTAAACTGTACTGTTACAGGTTTTTTCACAACATGTAACTATACTTTAGCAGTGTGTAAAGGCATGTATTCCCCGATTTCTTCTGTCTTCAAAAATAGCTTTTATAAAGAGGAAAAACCCACATTAGCATGATAAATTCGAGGTGCATAGTGAATAACAACACTATCGTGGATTGGGTAAAGTGGAGTTTTTGAACTGAGGCGTCTATATCAGGAATGGAACTACTGTATATAGCCAAGATGCTGATGTTTCTCCGCAGTGTGCAGCAGCTGACAGCAGGAGTTATCACGCGTAGTCAGTAACCAGAAGTCAGTTATTAGTTACTACAAAGAATCCGCTGACCTGTCAGTTCTTGCACACTGCAGCAGGGGCTAGTGAAGTGAACAGTGTGTTGCGTGAGCGTCGACAGAAGCTGACATTTGTGCTGCATTACAAGATTAAATATGATGGATGTTTGTGCTAGACGATTTTCCTTCCATGTAAATCGATTAGCTGATGGCTATACGGTGATGGTGATACTCTATTCAGCCCCTGAGCATCTAGTACAGCAGGAGTCGAATACCAGGTGATTGGCGCTTAATTGTCAATATGGTTGACATGTGATGCACAGCTGTTTGCCCACAGTGAGGTGCGGTGGGCGGAGGATGGCGGATGGCACGCTCTTCGCGATCGCAATGTGTGATCAGATGGAAGTCTTTCATGAAATATACACTCCTGGAAATGGAAAAAAGAACACATTGACACCGGTGTGTCAGACCCACCATACTTGCTCCGGACACTGCGAGAGGGCTGTACAAGCAATGATCACACGCACGGCACAGCGGACACACCAGGAACCGCGGTGTTGGCCGTCGAATGGCGCTAGCTGCGCAGCATTTGTGCACCGCCGCCGTCAGTGTCAGCCAGTTTGCCGTGGCATACGGAGCTCCATCGCAGTCTTTAACACTGGTAGCATGCCGCGACAGCGTGGACGTGAACCGTATGTGCAGTTGACGGACTTTGAGCGAGGGCATATAGTGGGCATGCGGGAGGCCGGGTGGACGTACCGCCGAATTGCTCAACACGTGGGGCGTGAGGTCTCCACAGTACATCGATGTTGTCGCCAGTGGTCGGCGGAAGGTGCACGTGCCCGTCGACCTGGGACCGGACCGCAGCGACGCACGGATGCACGCCAAGACGGTAGGATCCTACGCAGTGCCGTAGGGGACCGCACCGCCACTTCCCAGCAAATTAGGGACACTGTTGCTCTGGGGCTATCGGCGAGGACCATTCGCAACCGTCTCCATGAAGCCGGGCTACGGTCCCGCACACCGTTAGGCCGTCTTCCGCTCACGCCCCAACATCGTGCAGCCCGCCTCCAGTGGTGCCGCGACAGGCGTGAATGGAGGGACGAATGGAGACGTGTCGTTTTCAGCGATGAGAGTCGCTTCTGCCTTGATGCCAATGATGGTCGTATGCGTGTTTGGCGCCGTGCAGGTGAGCGCCACAATCAGGACTGCATACGACCGAGGCACACATGGCCAACACCCGGCATCATGGTGTGGGGAGCGATCTCCGTACACCACTGGTGATCGTCGAGGGGACACTGAATAGTGCACGGTACACCCAAACCGTCATTGAACCCATCGTTCTACCATTCCTAGACCGGCAAGGGAACTTGCTGTTCCAACAGGACAATGCACGTCCGCATGTATCCCGTGCCACCCAACGTGCTCTAGAAGGTGTAAGTCAACTACCCTGGCCAGCAAGATCTCCGGATCTGTCCCCCATTGAGCATGTTTGGGACTGGATGAAGCGTCGTCTCACGCGGTCTGCACGTCCAGCACGAACGCTGGTCCAACTGAGGCGCCAGGTGGAAATGGCATGGCAAGCCGTTCCACAGGACTACATCCAGCATCTCTACGATCGTCTCCATGGGAGAATAGCAGCCTGCATTGCTGCGAAAGGTGGATATACACTGTACTAGTGCCGACATTGTGCATGCTCTGTTGCCTGTGTCTATGTGCCTGTGGTTCTGTCAGTGTGATCATGTGATGTATCTGACCCCAGGAATGTGTCAATAAAGTTTCCCCTTCCTGGGACAATGAATTCACGGTGTTCTTATTTCAATTTCCAGGAGTGTACTTAGTGGAAACGCTGTTGTGTGGTAGGGTGGTTGTGTTGTCAAACACCAGCGCATACAAGACCTAGAATATATTTAGCGCAACAGTCTATTTGTGGTGGAAATTTAATTACTAGATTTGTGTAATATTTGGGTGTGATACCCAAACTTTGAAAATACGTTTTATTACAAAGAAGGATCATTGTAAAGTGGATTTGAGTGTTTTAAGTGATCCATTTACCTCCTCAAAATTGTTGAATAATTAGTTTGGTAGAGTAGGGCAAATGCACTATTCCCCTCTATTTTTTGTATAAAAAATTGAATGAGCTCTCCCTTTGTCCTCAGCTTAGCCAGTAGGAACAAAGTATTCTGAGGACAGATTAAAACCTCCTTCTGTATGTTTGGAGACATTGGTTCGCACACATAAACGGGAAGTAGCCTCTTGAAAGAGACAGAGGCAGAAAGCGACTCTGAATTCTCCTGATCAACAAATTACTGCCACTTGATGGTTTGTTTGCAGCTGTGAGATCTGAGGAGGCTGACACCCAGTCTGTGGTCGCCAGTTTTTTGCATTGTGACCCATAATTAGGACACTGGACGGTTTTTAACCTTGTTGGTGGCGCCCAGACGACAGACATGTATGGGACACCCCGAATGGAAGCACACTCCATTCCATTCTTCTTTGCTTAAGGTTCTTACATCATGAGAAGTGGGGTTGGAGGGTGCAGGTGTGAGCTATAAACAAGTATTGTAGACAAGTTTCCCGCAAAATGGTTAAATAAAGAATATACATCAATATATTATTGGCACTGACTTGAATTTTGTCATGAGATGCTTCCTGTCTATCACAGACTGATTCTTTTTTCCACCAATCTTTTCTGGGAGGGGTGATTTGGATGCTGTAAATTGTGAATCAATTAATTTGATAGGGTTGTGCAAATAGTGGCACTGTGCACTAGCTCAGTCATACCCTGCATGTCACGGCAAGCATGTACACGAAAATTTAGCAACAAGACGACAGTTCCAAACAGCAGCAGTGTAATTACGTAATTAGGAGATGGAGTCTCTGGATGTGAGTTGTTCCCAAGAAATAAGGAGATCCAACACCTGAAAACTGATTTTTATAAATCAGCAGTATATCCTCTGTTATGGAATTGACTTCAATTACGTATCATGAAATCTTTCCTCTCCAGCTCAAACTGAGTACTTTTCCCACCTCTTTCCAGATGGTGGAGGGGATTAGGAGTGATGGATAGGAGAGGAGGACTGACTGATTTCATAGATGGAGGTGGGTTAAGTAATTTATTGATTTAATTAATTAGTCAATTAATTTGATACCAAAGGTGTGCTTGTATCAGCGAGTGATAGGGCTATGATTTTCCAGAGGGATGGGAGAGGTGGAGGTTGAGGGGGAAGGGTGGGCGTTTCTCAGAACGATGCATTATCCCCAGGGATCATAAATCACTTCTCAGAGGTCATAAACCACTTAGTAGAACACTATGTTACATGGAGGGAGGGACATAAATCATTCATGTGTGTCCTTAAATGTATGCTTGCCCCTGAATGCATGCAACCAGCACTTTCATAATGGGCCAGAACACAATCTGCCCTACTACTTGTCTGTAGTAAGAAATTAATGAACAGTTTAAGGCAAGCTTTTTACATTAAGAAATATCTTTCTTGTAGTAATGTACAAACAAGACAGTATTGTACACAAGTTACAAATTGAATGAGGTTGCATTCTTTTAAACAGTTTTGTCATGTATTAGGGGGAATCTGGTAAATGGCTGTATATATGAATTTTGTTTTGTTTTTCTGTAACTCTAATACCACACCGAGTGCAGTATACTTGTAAAAATGATGCACAGATAAATAAAATTACTACTTTCTACATAGCACTAGCATAACATCGAAACAGGTACAAAATTGAACTGAAAACTTCTCAGTAGTAAAAACAATCTGTCCTTCTTAAAAATGGTTCAGGTGGCTCTGAGCACTAAGGGACTTAACGTCTAGGGTCATCAGTCCCCTAGAACTTAGAACTACTTAAACCTAACTAACCTAAGGACATCACACACATCCATGTCCGAGGCAGGATTCAAACCTGCGAACGTAGCGGTCGCGCAGTTCCAGACTGTAGTGCCTAGAACTGCTCCGCCACCCCCGGCCGGCCGTCCTTCTTAATAGGTACACGTAGTCAGAATTAACATTTTATGTACTTCACGGAATTGCCGTAGGTTCGTCATTGTCCACGGTACATATTCAGGACTCAGCTCTTTGTAACTGCTCGCAGGTGACGCAGTTGTTTACAGGGAAGTCCCTACCTTAGAAACTTGTTGTTAAATACAGGAAAATTTAGTTCGAATACAATGACGAGAAAACTCGCTGTCTGACTGCACAGCTTACGATCAGTCGGTAGAGGCAAGGAGTAGCGCTCAGATGCTATTGTAGGTGGAACCACCGGACGAATCTGTGCATGGGAAAAAGGACATGCCGTAAAGTAAATTCTTTTTCATTGAGTTCTTGAGTGGTGTTCGTT
Organism: Schistocerca serialis cubense; assembly: GCF_023864345.2. Taxonomy (NCBI): domain Eukaryota; kingdom Metazoa; phylum Arthropoda; class Insecta; order Orthoptera; family Acrididae; genus Schistocerca; species Schistocerca serialis. The sequence continues at coordinate 594,772,921 of NC_064640.1, read as the reverse complement.
AACTGGGACGATTATAAATGTGAGTTAACATAATAGATAGAGTTCATTCGAATAGTAGCTTGTTTTTGTCATTGACAGAGCTTCATACAATACCGAAACGTCAGTGGAAGGTGTTAAAGAAAGGGACTGCTCATCGTGGGGAACCTTGTGTTCACTACAGCAGAAGCCCACTTTCCAACAGAAAAATTAAAGAAAATACGGCGTCTTCAGAGCGATGGCGCTTACCTTTCGTCCTGCACACTGTTAGTGAACGTAAACGGAAGGAAAGGAAACAACCCTGGGACACGATGTATCCCGTGCCACAAACCATACCGTGTCTTTCAGAGAACAGATACAGATGATTGTGTGTTTTATTCGAGACAGATGAGATATGGTTTGTTGCTGCTACTGCTATCTGATTACAGCCCACAAAATTTTTAACACCATAAATAACACAGTGTGTCCCATCAGCAATATTTCTTCTTCTGTTTCTATTACCTGTTAACATCTTTTGAATTACATTCTCTGAAACGAATGGGGTATATTACTGTAATGTTAGTAGCCTGTAAAAATTTTAATTGTTAAAAGAAATTATACTAAAGCACCAAACTTAGTGGTTCTGTTAAGAGATGAACAACCATACCCTGTCAGCAATTCGTTGTAGTTTCACTTAAAAAGCCGGCCGAAGTGGCCGTGCGGTTAAAGGCGCTGCAGTCTGGAATCGCAGGACCGCTACGGTCGCAGGTTCGAATCCTGCCTCGGGCATGGATGTTTGTGATGTCCTTAGGTTAGTAAGGTTTAACTAGTTCTAAGTTCTAGGGGACTAATGACCTCAGCAGTTGAGTCCCATAGTGCTCAGAGCCATTTGAACCATTTCACTTAAAAGCAAAAGCAGTTTACGCCTAAATCGGTAAAAGCCGTTTAATATGAATGCCTAAAAGTGGGCTTAGACACCTGTCTTGATTGTTTATTGACACCCTTTATTTCTGATGCTGCATCGTCGTAGCAACTACAAGGCTCGCTTCTTGATTGTACAGTATACGAAAGGAATGAAAATAAACATGGAGTCTCAGTTCGTCGATACTGAGCTCATTACAGATGAATCACAAGCTCTATGCGAGATCAAGGAGTGGCTGATAGGCCTTGACACTAATCAGGAACCATCTGAGCATTCATGTTAAGAAAATATAAATAACAAAGAACATATCGGGATCTGAACCTAACTTCTAACTACCATAAGCCTATTTTATGACGCCACCTCACCCGATATCTGAGACATAAGTAGAATCAAATATCCTCTTGCAGTGATTAACATTCATCGCCTTCAAAACAACGTGAGAAGATAGGCAACAGTAACTTGATGAAGTCAAATTTACCCGTAAATCATGTGCCAAGTAGCTTGGTCTGAGTTCATCATCCATGAATCGTTGTATACATGTATCATTAGGCAAACTCCTTTCATTTTAAAACATGTAAGTCGATCTCTGCACACAACTGCCCTAAAATACATTTTCGTCTTTCAGTTGCAAAGAAGACAAATGTTTCATCATAGTAACGAGAAATGACGCTTTATTAACATATAAGGATTTTGTCTCATACTTTCGCATTGTTCCTTAGTTGGGGCTGAATATAAATACATACACTCATTTCTGACTGTATGCCCGCACTGCATGGGAATCACAAAAAAGTATATCCACAGTTGAAGAGAAAATATTTTTGAAAAGTTTCTTTTTCTTTAAAGAAACAGCTCGCAGCTACTTAAACAAATAAACTCGCCAGCTCTCTTGTGATTTTGTTTACCACTTCCCTCGCACTTTTCGATCGACTGCAGGATTTATTAAAATTCTCTGCGCAGTTGGAAGTTATTTTAAGGAAGGCGGCACACAAAAATAAAGAAAGGCCCCGCTGCGGTAAGGGCGGGCCACGGCGTGCGGCTGTGTTGACGTTTCTGCACACGTCCCCGCACCCGTCCCAGCACCACAAAGGCCGAGGCAGGTGTGACGGCTGGGCGCTTCTCTCCGTATTGTACTCTCGCAGTATTTCGCCGAAATAAATCGCCACCCGTGGACTGAAGAAAAACCGGGCTCGTTATTTTCCAAACGCCTTCACGAATCATGTCTCATGTTCTCCACTCGTGACCTTCATTTATTTCCTGAGCTCCTTAGCTCCGCGAAATGTGACGGCGAAGTAATATTTCTAGTTCTCCTCTAATGACGAAGCATCTCACTGTATAGCCCACAGTCTAGCCGATTTATAAGCTACTAACATAGTGCTGAACAGTAGCATCGAGCATACGAACTAATATGATCAGATTCTAAACAAAATCTGATTTTCTAGAAAAGGGATAAGAAGACTAATCAAATACCACGAGTTAAATACATAACGCTTTTGCATGAACTAAACTGGCAGACATGAACAATGGAATAAGATTGATTACAAAGGAAATTTTTTACATTTCGGAAAACACTATTTCGACACTTTTGATAAAAAATCGGTAATTTGATCCAAGGAGATTCCAGATTTTTTAGCCCTTTAGAGACACAGATTTCAAAATATATTCTGCATTAACGCTATCATTTCTGCTTTTCGAGGAAATGTGCCTACCCATGACACCGAATTTTCACATGATCTGATTCACATGGTACTAAATCAGGAAAATAAGTGGATAAGGAATCACGTCTTTTCGTAAGAGATGCGTTATCATTTTTGTTTATGCTGCCCTGACAGCCGGTGCGCTGGTTACGCGAATCAGAACTCTTTTGTATTCCAATCTCGACTCGGTATTTTATGAACGCCTGACCTGAGCATCTTATAATGAAGAACAATACCCTTCTCAAATATTTATGACTCTCTTCAGTCCTCCTTACGGACCACAAAGTAATGTGGTGCAGTAATAAGACACCATATTCGCCGGCCGAAGTGGCCGTGCGGTTAAAGGCGCTGCAGTCTGGAACCGCAAGACCGCTACGGTCGCAGGTTCGAATCCTGCTTCGGGCATGGATGTTTGTGATGTCCTTAGGTTAGTTAGGTTTAATTAGTTCTAAGTTCTAGGGGACTAATGACCTCAGCAGTTGAGTCCCATAGTGCTCAGAGCCATTTGAACCATTTGAACACCATATTCGCCAACGGGGAGCCGGTACGAAGATACCGATTTCCTGCGATTTGCATGAATCAATAAAGGTAAATACTAAGGACAGTTCCTTGATAAGACATTTTCTTTCCCCAGTCCGAGTTAGCGCTCCGTATGTAATTATCTCGTCGTCGGCAGGGGGTTAAAACTTAATCTCAATTCCTTGGATCAGATCATTGCAAATCCAAAAATATTTTCACTCAGAAAGATGGGATTCGTCTTCATAGATGTGGGGGAGGCGTGTTTATAGCGATAAAAATTGCAATAGTATCGGAGAAAATTGACGGAGATCCGAAATGTGAAATAATTTGGGTGAAAGTCAAGGTTAAAGCAGGCTCAAACATGGTAATTGGATGTCGCTATAGGACCCCTGGCTCAGCAGCTGTTGTGACAGAGCACCTGAAGGAAAATTTGGCAAATATTTGGAGTAGATTTCCCGACCATGTTATACTTTTGCGTGGAGATTTTAATTTGCCGGATATAGACTGGGAGACTCAAACGTTTATAACAGGTGGCAGGGACAAAGAATGCAGTGAAATTTTTTTAAGTGCATTATCTGACAACTACCTTGAGTAGTTAAACAGAGAACCTACTCGTGTCGATAATATATTAGACCTTCTGGTGACAAACAAACCCGAATTATTTGAAACAGTTAACCTAGAACAGGAAATCAGCGAACATAAAGTGGTTACTGCATCGATGATTTCAGTTGTAAATGGCAATATTAAAAAGGGCAGGAAGATTTTTCTTTTTAGGAAAAGTGACAAATAGCAGATTTCAGAGTACTTGAAGGCTCAGCACAAAAGTTTTGTCTCAAGTACAGATAGTGTTGAGGATCAGTAGACAAAGTTCAAAACCATCGTACAATATGCATTAGGTGAGTATGTGCCAAGCAAGATCGTAAGAGATGGAAAAGAGCCACCGTGGTATAACCACCGAGTTAGAAAACTGCTGCGGAAGCAAAGGGAACTTCACAGCAAACATAAACATAGCCAAAGCCTTGCAGCAAACAAAAATTACGCGAAACGAAATGTAGTGTGAGGAGGGCTATGCGAGAGGCGTTCAATGAATTCGAAAGTAAAGTTCTATGTACTGACTTGGCAGACAGTCCTAAGAAATTTTGGTGTTATGTCAAAGCGGTAGGTGGATCAAAACAAAATGTCCAGACACTTTGTGACCAAAATGGTACTGAAACGGAGGATGACAAACTACAGGCCGAAATACTAAATGTCTTTTTCCAAAGCTGTTTCACAGAGGAAGACTGCACTGTAGTTCCTTCTCTAGATTGTCGCACAGATGACAAAATGATAGATATCGAAATAGACGAGAGAGGGATAGAGAAACAATTAAAATCGCTCAAAAGAGGAAAGGCCGCTGGATCTGATGGGATACCAATTCGATTTTACTCAGAGTACGCGAAGGAACTTGCCCCCCCTTCTTGCAGCCATGTACCGTAGGTCTCTAGAAGAACGTAGCGTTCCAAAGGAATGGAAAAGGGCACAGGCCATACCCGTTTTCAAGAAGGGATGTCGAACAGATGTGCAGAACTGTAGACCTATATCTCTAACGTCGATCAGTTGTAGAATTTTGGAACACGTATTATGTTCGATTATAACGACTTTCCTGGAGACTAGAAATCTACTCTGTAGGAATCAACATGGGTTTCGAAAAAGACGATCGTGTGAAACCCAGCTCGCGCTATTCGTCCACGAGACTCCGAGGGCCATAGACACGGGTTCCCGGGTATATGCCGTGTTTCTTGACTTCCGCAAGGCGTTCGATAAAGTTCCCCACAGTCGTTTAATGAATAAAGTAAGAGCATATGGACTATCAGAACAATTGTGTGATTGGATTGAAGAGTTCCTAGATAACAGAACGCAGCATTTCATTCTCAATGGAGAAAAGTCTTCCGAAGTAAGAGTGACTTCAGGTGTGCCGCAGGGGAGTGTCGTAGGACCGTTGCTATTCACTGTATACGTAAATGACCTTGTGGATAACATCGGAAGTTCACTGAGGCTTTTTGCGGATGATGCTGTAGTATATCGAGAGGTTGTAACAATGGAAAACTGTACTGAAATGCAGGAGGATCTGCAACGAATTGACGCATGGTGCAGGGAATGACAATTGAATCTCAATGTAGACAAGTGTAATGTGCTGCGAATACATAGAAAGAAAGATCCTTTATCATCTACCTACAATATAGCAGGTCAGCAACTGGAAGCAGTTGATTTCCATAAATTATCTGAGAGTAGGCATTAGGAGTGATTTAAAATGGAATGATCATATAAAGTTGATCGTCGGTAAAGCAGATGCCAGACTGAGATTCATTGAAAGAATCCTAAGGAAACGCAATCCGAAAACAAAGGAAGGAGGTTACAGTACACTTGTTCGCCCACTGCTTGAATATTGCTCACCAGTGTGGGATCCGTACCAGATAGGGTTGATAGAAAAGATAGAGAAGATCCAACGGAGAGCAGCGCGCTTCGTTACAGGATAATTTAGTAATCGCGAAAGCGTTACAGAGACGATAGATAAACTCCAGTGGACGACTCTGCAGGAGAGACGCTCAGTAGCTCGGTACGGGCTTTTGTTGAAGTTTCGAGAGAGAGGAGTCAAGCAGTATATTGCTCCCTCCTACGTATATCTCGCGAAGAGAACATGAGGATAAAATCAGAGAGATTAGAGCCCACACTGAGGCATACCGACAATCTTTCTTTCCACGAACAATACGAAACTGGAATAGAATGGACAACCGACAGAGGTACTCAAAGTACCCTCCGCCACACACCGTCAGGTGGCTTGCGGAATATGGATGTAGATGTAGATGTAGACAGATAAAGTTTCAGAAGACTTTGAAATTGGATTTCACTGCTGCCTGGAATAAAAAGGTTTTTCTTGTACATTTTTGCGAATACTCTATTGTACTTGTGCTGCTAAGATTATTTCGTCTACCTCACACAGATTTATTTTGTGATCCTCCATTACAATATCATGAAATATATTAATTATGTCATGTGTGGTGATCTCAGTGTCCACGAACTAAACTCTTTGTCTACTCACCATATTAAATATCACTATTCCGTACATGAAGAGCCTTAAATATAGCTGGGTGTCTAAATGACCTTAATTCAATTTCGGTTAGTCATGCGCAACTGCTCAAGAGTGTAGTTCTAAATGATTGTCCTTCTGCTAGACCACAACGCCCACTTAAAATGTCTGTAAACAAAGAATTGTTCATCGTATCTGTCGGGAGCCTTCAACAACAGTGTTTCAAGATTTATTCTTACCAGCAGCGATGCATTTTATCGAAATTTCCATGTTTTACATATCCTTTTTACAGACTTCTCCATCTACTCTCGCTCATTTATGTCAACGTTTACAGCCAATATGTAGTTCATCAATACTCTTAACTACGTTTCTAAACCAGTACTGCATACACACAATTAAATGAGTTACTGGGAAAGACAACTCAAAACAAAATATGGCCACTCAGGTTGCTTTTTGCAAGCATTTTTCTGTTTCTAAAAGATAGTGAGTGTGCAGAACGCGGAATTCCATTAATGGAAAGATACATATCACACGTTTTTCGCTGGTGGCAGCCTGTATTGACAGGTACACTTCTATTTTCTGTGGTGGATGTGTTAAGAGTCTGAGAAATTTCGAGCTGTAAAACCTAGTTGCCACTGCAATCCAGTCTTAAGGCTTGCGTAGACGATGATAATGGCCTGCAGATCCACATTTACCGAAACGCACTCGTAAGTATTTTTGGGTGCCCAGGATTCAGCAGTTTCCAGAATCAATTCTGTTAATGAAACTGAAGAAGTGGCTTAAAATATTATATGGTGAAGCAGATGACGTTCTTAGACTTCCTTTTTCACTGACTACGTGTACCCTTCCATGATTTAGTGGTCTACTTCTATAATCTCATATCAAGATATTCTGTTATACATGTGGTTGTAGAAGTAAAATATTGTTATTCCGGAACAGCTAGTTCGGTTTAACAGTAAAATTGTCGCTTACTTGAGATAATTTCATTCGAACGTCTGATAATATTATTTCACTTTTAAAAATCAGATCACTGATAAATAAGTTAGCTGGCTATGAACACAGTGTCTTATTAATGAGATACAAGTAATGCAGTAATTTATATTTCAAAGAATCTTCATACATGTATTATTAACGAGATAAGGCTTTTCTCCGCAAGATAAATGACAGAAAATTATGGAAGTAAAATATTTCAAAGTATTTTTATTTATCTAGGTAATACGAACTTACGGTATGTCAAACACGTAATCTGTGGGAAACACTGGGATTATGAATTGTAAAAGAGCAGTATTCTTAGAGGCAGAGAAACGGTGAGAAGGGATTTTATGACCGCTGCACTCTGCATCCCTGTGTCATGTCACTCTACGCTTACAGCTGTTAGAAGACTTTCTTTTAGAATTTGGCAGATGACATTAGGTAGTATCAGTTATTCCTAAATTTAGTTCCATTTATTAGTCTATGTGCAGGGAGTACCTGTAATATAATGTTGATATAAAATAAGGAATTCTGATTTAACCTTAAGCCCGTAACGAGTACATCAGAACGGAAAAGAAGATTCAGTTGTATAAGGCGGAAACTGACCACGGTATTTTTAAAGACCCATCGTGAAATTTGCTATGAGAGAGTTAGGGAAACCTCATAAAATAGAAATTTGGCTGAAGAAACAAACATTCTTGGTCGCATGGTAGTAATTATTACTTACTCTCCACTGAAGCGTTTCACCTGATTCAGACATCTGAAGACTGGCCTGCACAAAAAACACATTTTATACAAGTGGCATGACGTCATTTTGTAAAATTAGAGTTACAGTACACAGGGAACAAGAGTGGACCTATCTAACAACCCTGGGGTACATCTGTCGATACCTCTGTCTCCGATCACCGTATGAGAACGCACTAGGCTCTGTTACTTAAAACGTCTTCGAGCCAGTCACACGTAGAGAACACATTCTACATCTCGAACCATGATGTTAGTCTTCAGTTAGACATTATGTCAAACGATTTACGGAAGTCTAGAAATATGGAAACTGTCAGTTGCCTTGCATCCGTGGTACACAACATACCGTGATAGAAAAGAGCAAACTTAGCTGCGCACGAGCGATATTTTCTGTGTCCGTGGTCCATTGTGGATAAAAGCTTTTCTGTTTAAGAGATTTACAGCATCCTAACTTAGAATATGTTCAAAATTTGTGCAGCAAACAGACGTAAGGATTGTGATCTGTAAATTTGCGGTTCTGTTCTTTTACCCTCACGTATAAGGAAGTCACCAGCTCTTTTTCCAGTCGCTTTGGACTTTCCATGGGCAAAAAATGCACGATAAATGCCAGCTAATTATTTGACCAAGGCCGAAGAGTACTCTGTAACAAACCCATTTTGGAGGTACCTACGGCTCACTCGTATCAACAGCATTTCAGCGCCAGGGATAGACATTTCTTGTACCCCATATTGTAGTCTGTGCTACGGTCACAAAATGGTACGTATGTACGATCCTCCTCCATGAATGTTTTTTTTTAAGCGAAATTTAAACCTCCACCTTTCGTTTTTTTTTCTTCTATTGACACAGTAGACTGGTCTGGAACAGAAGCTTTCACGTCGCACAATGATTTTACGGACTACCAGAATTTTGGTATGATATCGGCAAGGTCTTCCACTAATATGTGGCGCCGGAAGTAGTTATATGCCTTCGGAAACAATTTTTTTTTATATAGACACACGAAAATGTGCTAGCTTTCACTCTCGATGCGTATCCGTTAATTTATGAACCGAGAATTTATCAGTCTCTGTTTCCTTGCCATTTTCCGAATTTTATTGTCAAACCTCGGTGACTCTTTTCCATCCATAATCCAATTACACGGCACAGATCGTGATCGCTAATCCATGTCTCTATACTAGGTGTAAAACTATGGATAACGTAAGGTTTCTTTGAAACAACATTGTAAAACATATTTTCATCGCATATATGTGGAGGTACTATTGGCTAAAGACAGTTTTCGGAGCACGAGCCTCTACAAGAGTCTGTCTCCCTAACTTAAGTTAACGAGCATTGCGTTCTCATTTAAACATATGACTAAAAGAGTCAGCCTACAGGAATTGTGAAACCAAGTCTGTCGTCCGGGAACGCGTGCCACAAAGGGCGCAGATTCACCACGAGATGGGGAAACTCACAGGCGTCTATTGTCTATTGAGACCTAAGCACTGTAGCGTGCGAGTGAGACAGACGAGAACCTACGTCAAAGGGAAACCCCAAAGAAGCCATTTGTGGCCGATGAGAATATGGCGGACCAAAGATCGGCCATAAAGCGAAGCATTTGTGGAAACTATTTAATTCTGTAGTAGTTCAGAGAATCAAGCCACAGCAATTTTAATCTGCCATCCTCCACAAATTTTTATGGTGATCCCAAATAAACGAGAATGTTGATCATATCTGCATATTTTCAGTTAGTCATCACATCATCATTACCTCCACAAACACACATTGAACGATGACAACATGACACCTTATTGAATCATTAGGTAATAGAACGTTTGTTGTAAAGTTTAGTGCATAATAGGTACTTTAGTTCTTTATTTATTTATCAGAAAGCACTTTGGTGCAAGGCTACTGAACGTGACATTCAAAGTTAAGAAGGAAACTGTATTGGTTTCATGTAAAAGAATTTAACGTTTATTATGTATTGGATATTATTGCTACTTTATTTAGAACGTGAAAGTCGTCAAGCTTTGATTATTTAAATACGTTAAAAAGGAAAGTGATGTAGAATAAGCTGTAGCCAATCAGATGGACGGCTTCAGGAAAGGGAACTGCACTAGTCAGTTGAACGAAGGTTTTCGGCGCGCGGGAAGCGCGTTCGGAGACGGGCAGAGGCAGTTCTGGTCGCGACACTAAAGGCGACAGTTCGCATGGAGACGCGAAAACGGACAGTTCGGCTGGAGACACCAACGAGTACAGTTCGGATTGAGTCGCGAAAGCGAACAATCGGTCTTTACGCAACTAGGACGTGAAACGAATTAGAAAATTTCGCGTTGTGTGGTATCGCGGGACTTAATCTCTGATCGGTGAACATCCTTGCGCCCCGAGTTGACTAACTTTTCTTGTAAATACCGAGGTGGAGTACTGTGTTTCTTGATGAGATTGTGAATGATCGAACTGTGTCAAATGGATATGCGCTCGAGTGTAAGAGTAACTCTAAATACGACCACTTTCCTATTAGTTTGCATTCAGAATAAACATTATTCTAACCAAATCGAACTGTGTGGCCTACATCATTTATGGGTCGTTAAATTGGTTCCCTATATTATTATTACTGTTATTATATGTTATATTAACTTCGTAATTCTTAAACTTGCCGTAAGCCAGATAGTTTAACCAAAGAGTCACAAGCGTCTAATTTAGGGCGTGTAATGCGACACATGCGGTTCAACCCCTAGACGAGCTTGAGCCCAGACATTTCGATGAAGAGGAATCGCATGTGAGTCCGAACATCTTAGGGATGTTAGTTCGCAATTAGGGGCTCGTCCAGGAAAGTGTTAGATGAGGAATAAGAATCTTGAAAAGTGTTGGAACAGGATTGGATTTTGGAAAATGTTAGTTGCGGAATATGAACTCTGGAAAGTTGAGAATTGGATCTGAATTCTGCAAAGTGATTCATTTGTTTTATTACAACTTCGATAGGCTAGACGTCTCGCAAAAGTTAAATGTGAGATCGGTTCAGGACTGAATATTAGGTTTCTTTAATAGTTGCGAAATTACAATTCTAATTCTCACAGTTATCGAAATTCTGTGGTCAAGGACTCAAGGCAATGGCAGCTTAGGCAGTTTGTGTGGGGGCTCTGAGCTACGAATTTTGCAACAATTGCGTGCACCGAGTTTTAGCAGTGGTTAGGAGTGATAAAAATGTAACGCGGCAGAAGATGTAACATCGAAAGCACGTAGTTCTTGCCAGCAGCGGCATCTTCAACGGCGACCATTGCGCCGCGGCGTTTGCAGTACCTCATCAGAGGCGACAAGGTTTTCAGCGTCGGCTTCAAATACAACATCGGCAGCAATACGATGGAAGAAGGATCCAACACGTACCTGCGCTGATAGCGAGATTATGTATCGTTCTGTAGTTCAATCGCCAATAATAGACGTCGCTAATATTAAGCACTCGGCCAGTTTGTGTGGGTCCGACAATACTAGCGAGCCGCTTAGCTCGAAGTCGGAGCGGGACAGCGTGATCGGCGGTGAGTGTAGTAGGGCAAATAGTCCGAAATCAGGCAAAGAAGATGAATTTGGGGGCGACATGATGTCGCAATTAATGCAAATGATTAGAGGATCGGGATCAAAAATTGATTCTGTTAGAACCGGTATGGTTCAAATGGTTGAAAATGCTCTGAGCAGTATTTGACTTAACATCTGTGGTCATCAGTCCCCTAGAACTTAGAACTACTTAAACCTAACTAACCTAAGGACATCACACACATCCATGCCCGAGGCAGGATACGAACCTGCGACCGTAGCAGTCACGCGGTCCCAGACTGTAGCGCCTAGAACCGCTCGGCCACTCTGGCCGGCCCGATATGGGTAACGTAAATTTAAAAACTGATTCTGTTACAACCGATATGGTTGACGTACATTAAAAAATTGGTTCCATTCAATCCGAAATAGCTTCGGTTGCGGAAGACGAAGTATGTAAAATGGCAAGTGGAATCGAGGATTTGTTAGATGGAATATTAAAAACCATTCGGGAAGAAACGGGAAGAGTTTCTGATGAAGTTGTGATACTTGACTCTGAGGTAAATCAAGCAGAGAAACATTTCAGTGATAAGGTGGAGAAGTTGAAAGCAGATCTGGGAGGCAACGTAAGAAATCGTATGAGTAGACAAGAAGTTCTAATGGCTGAGACGACAAAGGCTATTAGCAGCTTATCCGTTCGAATAGGTAAAGGGGAAAAAGAAGTAGATAAAATAGAGGAATAAGTAGAATCTGGCATTAAATTTGTAAATAGTAAAGTTAAAAACCAAATCAATGAAATAAAAAGTGAACTGAATTCTTTAGCTGCACTTCGAACCAATACAGTGATCAGTGTTCCGTGGTTAAACGAGGGATCTGTCAAATGTTTTGCAGACGACGGGAAGTATCACCCACTAAATTTTCTAGAAGCATGCAGTGATGGTTTTATAAGGGGAACGTCCGACGATGCGAAGATAAATTTCGGGAAAAGATATTTGGAAGATGAGCCCCAATCGTGGGCAAACACGCACAGTGATACGACCACTACCTGCGAAATATTTGAAAGTAGTTTCCTGAACAAGTTCTGGAGTCTCGTCATCTGTTGATGCATTTGTGTGTGTATCGGCGGATATTGGTAAATTAATTTTGAAGGAAGTTAGTAATGATGTTTTACGTGCTGAAATTACGAAAGTTGAAGATGCTGGTATTGATGCTTCAGAGGAAGAAATCTGTGCATGTCTTTCTGCTAATGGAAGTGAACTCGAAATCCTGGATGGATCTATGGATCTTGAATGTTTGTTTGAGAATGAATGTGGATCTGAATTTGATGTGCGATCTGAAATTAATGTGGTGCAGGAGCTTGTAGGAGAGGAAAAGGTATTCTGCTCAGGTTTAAATCAAAACGCAGCGGAATTTAATGGTACTGTTGATTCTGAAATTGCGCAACGCTGTAGCTACAATTTATGTGATGTAACGGCAGAAGCTGGTGAAACTATGAACGGTTCTTATGTTGGTTATTTATTGCCAGAGGTTAATGAGGTTTTATGTAGCGAGTTGTATGATGTATTAGTGACTGCTGAAATTACTGTTTGTGAAGGTGTCTGTATCGATGTGGAAGTAAAAAGTAATGCTTTATTTCATGCCAATGATGTTGTAGCAGCTAATGTAGATAATTTTAAGGGAGAATAAAGTGGGTTTCATTCCACTCTGTCATCTAGGACCACATGCCACAAAGGGCGCAGATTCACCACGAGATGGGGAAACTCACAGGCGTCTATTGCTGTAGTGTGGGAATGAGAAAGACGAGATCGTACTTCATAGGAAAACCCCGTAGAAGCCATTTTTGGCCGAGGAGACGTAGCAGTGTCAAATATGGCGGACCTAAGATCAGCCATAAAGCAAAACATTAGTGGAAACTATTTAATTCTGTAGAAGTTCAGGGAATCAAGCCACGCAATTTTAATCTGCAATCCTACACAAATTTTTATGGTAATCCCAATAAAACTTGAATATTGATCATATCTATAATAGTTCGGGATTTACTGTTAAAGTGGAATTAACAAGTTTTGTAACAAAGACCAGAATGCTAAAATCTTAACGCTTTGGTCGATTTTAACGATCGACATTTCATATAGAAGCGCATCATTAAAATGACAAACGTTGTCTACATCAACTCTGTAACGTTATTTGTTTAAAACATATAGTAAATTTAATTTATTAATGATTTCCGTTAAGCATCAGATCATCAATTCCTCCACACAAAACACATTGAACGATGACAGCATGACATCGTATCGAATCATTAGATAATAGGATGCTTGTTGTAAAGTTTACTTTCTGCTTTATTTATTTATCAGAAAGCACATTGGTCAAGGCTACTGAACGTGACATTCAAAGTTAAGAAGGAAATTGTTTTGATATTAATTAAAAGAAATTAAAGTTTATTATGTAATGGATGTTATTGTTACTTTATTTAGAATGTGAAACTGGTCAAGCTTTGATTATTTAAATATGTCAAAGCGTAAAGTAATGTAGACTAAGCTTTAGCCTATCAGACGGACGGCTTCAGAAAAGAGAACTGCACTAGTCAGTTGACCGAAGATTTTCGGCGTGCGGGAAGCGCGGTCGGAGACGGGCAGAGTGCAGTTCTGGTCGCGACACTAAAGGCGACAGTTCGGATGGAGACGCGAAAACGGACAGTTCGGCTGGAGACGTCAACGAGTACAGTTCGGACTGAGACGTAAAAGCGGACAGTTCGTCTTTAGACAGCTAGGACGTGAAACGAATCAGAAAATTTAGCGTTGTGTGGTATCGTGGGGCCTTCCGGTGAGTACCGCGCGCCTGAAGTAAACTGTATCTTTCATGTAAATATCGAGGTGGAGTATTGTGTTTAACGATGAGATTGTGAATGATCGAACTGTGTCAGATGGATAACTCTAAATACGACCACTATCGCTGTTAGTTTCCTTTCTGAATAAACGTTATTCTAACCATATCGCTATGGGTCGTTAATTTAAATCCCGATATTATTATTACTGTTATTATATGTTAATTTAACTTTGCATTTCGCAAAGTTGCCATCAGCCAGACAATTTAACCAAAGGGTCACAAGCGTCTAATTTAGGGCGTGTAATGCGACACGGCCGGTTCAACCCCTAGACGAGTTTGAGCCAAGACATTTCGATAAAGGGGAACAGCATGTGAGCCCGAACATCTTAGGGATCTCAGCTCGCACTTACCACATGTATTTTGCCCATGAAGAGAAATATCTATGTTCTATTTTCCAGCCAAAATTTATTCATTGTTGATTTACTACTTCTTCACTGCTGACTGCTGTCTGCCACACAGGACGCAACCTATCCATTCCCCTTTAAAACTGAGTATCCTTTCTGTAGGCTGCTTTTATTTTCCATATAGTCGATGTTACAAGTAATTTCGACACTATGATGCATTAAAGAATTGTGCTATTGAAGTAACAGTGAAATAAGCTGCCTCGGACAGATAGCTCATATTTATAAGTGAATTTCTCAGTTATGCGTTAATCGCCATTTTATTAGTTTTCCTCGCCTAATGCATGGACATAATATTTCGTTCCTTGTCAAATACTACTCAACATATTACCAAGACAGTCTATACACTGATGACTCAAGACATTATGATTCTGCGTATCAGCAATCTGACAGTTTGTTGGTAGGTTTGTGGAGGTATGTGGCATTAGATGTATACGCACAGGTCATGTAATTCGTGTAAGTAACGGACCTCTGTGCCGTGATGGTAGTGACCAAGACGGATTCCATAGGATTTATATCAGGCGAATTCGGTCGCCGATCCATTAATGTGAGTTCACTATAATGCTGCTGAAACCACTGAAGCACAGTTCTGGCTCCGAAATATAGACAGTTATACTGCTGGAAGACATGAAGCATGATGGGATGCAGATGGTTCGCAGCTGTCACCGTGTCTTTGATTACTACCAAAGGTCCCATACAAGCGCAGGAGAATTCCTCTGATAGCTTAATACTGCTCCCACCAGCCTGCGTTCTTGGCGTGCTGCACGCTTCGAACCGCTGTTCACCTCGATGACGGCGTTGTGGAGACGACCATCGATCCAGTGTAGCAAGAATGTGATTCTCCCGAAGGACCGGCACATTTCCATTGATCGACGATCGAATCCCAATGGTCCCGTGCCAATTGTAATCGTAACTGACGATGTTGTTGGGTCAACAAGTGAACACGTGTTGTGATCTGCTGCGGAGCTCCACGTTTAGCAAAGTACGATAACGGTGCGCTCCGAAACACTTGAGCGTGCCCCAGCAGTGTGCTCTTTCGACAGAGATCACCATCTATCCTTCTTTACACAGCAGACAAGCCTCCGAACCCCACGTTCTGTCAAGAGTCGTGGACGTAGAAACATTTAGCGCCTAGTGGCAGTTTCACTGTCTTTCTACCTCACGACAGTAGTATCTGAACATTCGACCAGCTTCGCGGTTTTCGATGTAATCGTTTACAGTCTCTGCATAATAATAAACTTCTCTTTGTCAAAGTCACTTATCTCAATGGATTTCCCAATTTTCCACCAATATCTTCGCTTGGGTGATCCCCCGTCGCTGTCTGTTCCGGTTACACACTTTCGTTACCGCGTCGCGTGCCCGCAACGCCACCAGGCGGCATCCAACGTCGTGGTGAGCTACGGTCGTAACGTTTTGGCTGTTCAGGGTTCATTACTCTTAACGACCCGCTATCATCGTAGAGTTTTGTGCAGTAAATGTTCTTATGGTTACTAGCTTTTATGTGTGGTTCAAATGGTTCAAATGGTTCTGAGCACTATGGGACTTAACATCTATGGTCATCAGTCCCCTAGAACTTAGAACTACTTAAACCTAACGAACCTAAGGACATCACACAACACCCAGTCATCACGAGGCAGAGAATTTTAGGTGTTTCTTGTTGTGTATTTCCTTACGTTCCAGTTATTGTGATTGCGCGAAAGCTCGGTTGTCTACATATTTCAGAAGTGTTTTCGTCCATATTAAGATGTATCCATTAAAATTCAAATTTCTTTTTTCCTGATTGTAACTCTACATCTCCGTAGCTCAGAAGACAGCGTATCAGTCCGCTGCATAGATTCTCGGTACTGCCAGGGGCTTTTCGTTTGTAGCGGAAATGGAACGGGGTGCGCTTAGCCTAGTGAAGCCAAGCGAGACGCTACTTGAGTCAGAAGTAGCGGGTCCAACCTCGGCCGGAACAGCGGTATGCCGACTCGATATCCTTCCATGCCAAATTGCGTGGCAGCAGGAAAAGGCGGTTATATTTACAAAGCAAATGTCATGTTATATGGCTTAAGCAGTTCCCATAACGAATCTTCTTCTGATGGGGAGACACTACTGCAAGTGATCAGCAGAATTCAGTTGTGGACCCACACCTGTCATTGCTACATGTGACATTCCTCAACTGATGAAGCAAGCTGCATAATCAACCCAAAAGAGCTACAACAACAAAAGGAGAAACAAATGGGATACACAAGAGTATTGTTGATTGGCTCTCAGGAAATGATCTATCACTTAACTTAGAATAAAACGCATTTGTAAAATTCTCTGGTTATCATCAGAAGCAACACCACAGGGGTAGAGGGTCTAAACAAAACTAATTGTACAAAAATTCCTGACACCGAATGCTGATCAGAAGGTGAGATGGAAATCACGCATCACAGGTCTTCTCAAAAACTTGAGTTCAGCATCATTTACTCCAAGCGACATTTCTGATTTTGATGATAAAAGCATTAGAAAACAACCTTACTTTACTTACTTCTATTCACTGAGGGCTTTCATAGCAATTTTTAAGTCAGTTTTTTAAACAGACACAAAAATTTTGTGCAGAGAAACTTGCGGAGAGGATGATATCTGGTGTTCGTTCTCTAAACGTAATATATGTAACTTTCAAAAAAAATAATTTATACTAAAGATAGCCTCAGAATTTTTTTGATCTCCTATGAATTTTGATTTTACGAGTCAGGTAACATTTTAAAATAATAGTAGCACTCATAAACATAACACTAGGAACAAAACTAGCCTCCACTATTTCGAACTTAACCCTACTGTACCACAGAAAGGGGTAAAGTTTCTTGCCACATACATATTTATCAATTTCTCCATAATTGGTAATTTTACGTGGTTGGGTTAAATTCACCATATTTGTAAGATTTAGACATTTCAAAAGTTTAGTAATGTTAATAGGTAGTATGTAGCTTCGATTTCAAACACAAATGGCATCCTAGTTATGAACCCACTGACAAGTTCCACACGATGGAGGGTTGTCGTGAATATGATCCCCAGAACACGCACGAAACTAAACCAAACTAAAGTGAAATCGTTGTAATTAAAATTGCTGTAAGTGACTACAGCTTGTTGATGATTTGCTCCAAGTTCGCCTGAGCTAAAAAAAGAAATTTGTCGTAAGGAAAAGTTCCGGACATATTTTAGTTTAACAATTGATTTGATTCACTTTGTTCAAAACAGTTATATTAAATTAATTTTGTTATTCTCGGACGTAAATACTGATCTGTGCTTTCATGATCGCTCTTACTCTACACTAGGGAGTTATGTTACATGATGTACGACCAGGCCACCAGGAAAATGAATTTATTATTCGGATTACTGAAGGCTGTTCAAACATACATTGTCCCAGTCTTTTAGTAGGTGTCAACTAATTAACGTTTTTTCTTATGCGTTTTAAACGCCAGCAACATTAAATTTTGTTGTATAATAAGGAAGGAGGGTGATAGGTTGGAAAGAAAAATAAAGTGACCCAAAGGTGTAACGGTGTGATTACAACAATGGCAGCTTCAGAAATTGTTGTAAAGGCCCTTAAGACAGATCGTACCTTTTCTGTGATATCTTCAACCGAAATCGACAAATACAACATATCCCTTCGTTTTGTTACATGGCTGAAGCCTTTACTTTCTCATGTGGTTAAACGTGTAAGAGTAGCAATTTATAACGAAAGAGATACTTAAATGTTGCGTACGACGGTTCGTTAAAACAAGCAGGGAAAACTCTGTTCGCTGAGTCACTGCGCAAGCAGCGGAAGTGCAGGCGGTGGAGTTGTTGATCTGCAGCAGCAGGAGACGGTTCGCCCTGAATGGCGCCCCCGCGCGTCCTCAAACGCGATTGTCGGCCCTCTTAGCTCGCTCACCCCAGATCCATTCATGAACGTGCTTGTTCGTAATTGGATATTTGTTCCTCATATTGCTGCAAACACTCCTAAGGACCGGGAAGCAGCCAGAATGCAAAAGCAATTATCAAGCTCGTGGTTAATTGATGACTTCCTTTGAATTGCATTTTCTTATATTGAAACATACTCCTGGGTCCCCTGCGAGATATCTTCTTTCGCTCAAGACAAAGACGCCCTCCTGCAGCAGGGAACACTTCTTTCCTTCGTGTGAACACCGAATATTTGTGAAATGTAATTGCTGAACCGTTGACAGGCTCCCCTTCAAGCGAATGTATGTACAGTGCAGTAGACAAATGATTCCTCGTGTCTGAGGGAAGGGGATGTACCGATCAGCACTGCGAACAAAGCCGCCGTCGATACTCACTTCCTTCTCCTCCTCTTACATTATTTACTTCCAGGATACAGGAGTGTAAAGTAATACAGAAATACAGTAGCTCTTCAGAGGCGTTCCGTCATTGGAGACTCTCATTGCTAAGCAGGGAGGGCAAATTCTTATCCAGAAGGAAACAATTGACAGCCATTTTGGTGTAACAGCTCATTTCTGTTCTCACTCTACCATTTGGGTAGAAAAAATGGACTGGCGTGCTGTTGTTAATGCACCTAAGCCGGTGCAAAGGCGTCAAATGTACTGTGTCGATGGTTGTTGGACAGTCCTAAAATCTTTTGCTAGATCGGATATATGAATTAATGCGAGATAGTTTTTTGAGTGACAAACGTTCTTTCTGTGATTTCGTTAACCGCACTAGCAGAAATGTCCGTTTCTGTAATGCACTTACACAACATTTTGAAATTAACTTGAAATTCGTTTGTATTTCTGAAACTTTTGGTCAGAATAATCCGCCTTCACTTGTGATCGTTAGATTCGAGAATGTTTCCCTTTTCTTGACGACTTTGATGTTTACACTTTCTTCTCCAAGCAAAAAAGAAAAACAAATGGTAGTGAAACGGTAGTCTGCGCTGACCGGAGTGGCAGAGCGGTTCTAGGCGCTACAGTCTGGAGCCGCGCGACCGCTACGGTCGCAGGTTCGAATCCTGCCTCGGGCATGGATATGTGTGATGTCCTTAGGTTAGTTAGGTTTAACTAGTTCTAAGTTCTAGGGGACTGATGACCTCAGAAGTTAACTCCCATAGTTCTCAGAGCCATTTCAATCATCTTTTTGGAAACCTGCAGTGGTGTGAAGTTACAGGTTAAGAATCAGAATACCGCATATCAGGGGATATTACAAGGATACTGTCAGAATTGTTTGTTTACGGCAAGCGGAATCTGGTAAGACCGTTTATATTTCCAGATAGAATGTGGAACCGAACACCACAAACAAAATTTTATAGACTGTTAAGTGAAACTTTCGTAGCTTTTTTTTCTTTCTTTATTTTTTTTTTTTTTTTTTTTTTTTGTTATGAGAAAATTTTGTAACTGTGAGAGTCTTCTTAGGTTGTACAGTCCTTTTTGTCAATAACAGATTTCAATTTTTAAGAACTATTTTCTTTAAAGTAAAACCCACCTCCATGATTTATAGTAAAGTTTTGCATATTTTGTCATGTGTGCATTGCACCTTACGCCACACGAAGTCACAGATTGTTTCTGATAAACAAAAAGAAATAAATTAGAAGTGGGTAGTTTATTTTCCTTTAGTTGCTGTATCTGCTGATGTGTATTTGCCTTTGAGAACGTCAGTACTCCAGACACAAGCACAACATGCTGAGCATGAGGTAATTCACTTTTATTTCGAGGCAGATCTCACCTTGCCTTCTTGAGCAAACAGACTGAACTCAGGATTGTTATGTGTCATGCTAGCAAGGAGATTGATTTTCTGTTAACAGTACTAGTAATTTTAAACAGTTATTTTCTTCCGAGTATAACAGCAATTTATTGTTGTAGATATTCCATGTCCAACATGACACTTCATGTCACGCAACGTCGATAATGTATTTCGATACAGAGATTTAGTCATGCAGTTTTCATTGAGTACACAATTAGTTTCCTTTGGTATTTAATTATATTCACTTTCTTTATTTAAGATTATGTATTTAATGAAGTTTAAAGTTGCATTCCATGACAATGTTCACATGTGCAACACGGGGCCAACCGACAGTCAGTTTTGATCAGCTATTGAATACGATACCTGACTACACGTTGTGTGAGAAGAAAGTTTTTGGAATTAATATATTCATTTTTCTCACATACAGATCTTACACAACTAAAAGTAGTCTTCAGATTCTCAAGCGAATGTACTGAGTGCAAACAGGTATATGTTAATTATCTGATTAGTACTTACCGAAGAGAATCCATCACCCGTGAAACACTAGAGCGCCAGCCAAAGAACAATCTATTCTTCAGTGAAAGTATGAAATTTCATGTAAGATCTCCCTAGTCGCAACGGATGAAGGAACTCGTAGTGTCTCAGGCATCTTATCAGAAGCGATCCGTTTCTCAGTTACGTTGTTAAGCAGTTGCACTCCGGCCAGATGAGACGTTCCAAATGAAGTAGAATCCCCAGAGATGTTACGATATGAACGGCTCCTCATTTATCACAGTCCTCGTGTTAAACCCCCCGCAGCCGGGACAACGCAGCACGGCAGCTTGCAGCCAGTCGACCGTGATCAACGTAGTTTCCATCAAGTATAGGACAACGTTAAATTTCCTGTACTTCCGCACGCATAAGGCTGAGTCTTCCACCAGCTTTCCTACAAATAGAACTTACTAAGCAGCCTCCAAACTATCGGTGAGCATATCTCATGAAGTTTACGTGTACTGTTGAAATTAATGAATGACCATATCTGTCATAAACATCCAAACAGAATTAAAAAAAAAAAAACGAGTCTGATCTCACACAACATGTAATTCCTGTTCAGTTCCACAGAGATACAAATAATAAAGCAAATAAACCCAATGTAAATGCAAATATCGTGTGACTAGGACCTCCCGACGGGTAGACCGCTCACCGGGTGCAAGTCTTTCGATTTGACGCCACTTTGGCGGCTTGAGCGTCGATGGGGATGAAATGATGATGATTAGGACAACACCCAGTGCCTGGGCGGAGAAAATCTCCGACGCAGTCGGGAATCGAACCCGGCCCCTTATGATTGACATTCCGTCGCGCTGACCACTCATCTACCGACCCGGAAAATAAACCCTACAACGTACACGAACGAACCGTTCGTGCTGCTGTTAGCGGAATAGGACGTAGGCATCTGTCGAAACAGAAATTAGTCATGAAGACACCAAACCAAAGAGTACTCTACTGTGAAGTCTGGGGTACTAAATTCTGTTTCCTTGTATTACTTCACTGAAATACACCCTTCTAGAGGTTTACAGTTAACGCAAGATTTATTAGTCGGCAGCGCATATGGAGTCACGATATGATTACATTTACAGATCAATGGCCCAATCGAGTCTGAGTTACCAGGTGTCAACCCAGGCTGAAACATCAATATAAGTACGTGATGTAGCCTCCACGCGTGACAATGCAGGCACAGATTCGGGCTTCCAGTCGATTGTACAGATAGTGAATACTGTCCTGACATACGTTATGCCATGCCTGCTCCACCTGTTCACGCACTTTTGTAAGAGTTGTTGGTTGTCGAGTCGCGCGAGTCATTTCTCTTCCGCTCATATACAACAAGTGTATGTGAATTTATAAGGGACCAAACTGTTTTGGTAATCGGTCCCTAGGCTTACACACTACTTGAACTAACTTAAACAAACTTACGCTCATGCACACCCATGTCCGAGGGAGGACTCGAACCTCCTGCGGGAGGGGTATACAACAAGTCCTCAATTGGAGACACGTCCGGAGATTTAGGAGATAGTGCTGGCCAGGGCAGTTCCTGCAAGTCTTGCAGAGCAGGTTGAGTTTCAGAGACAGTGTGTGGACGAGTGTTATCCTGTTGGAATAAAAAATCACCTTACTGTTGCGGGCCGGCCGCGGTGGCCGTGCGGTTCTAGGCGCTGCAGTCCGGAACCGCGGTACTGCTACGGTCGCAGGTTCGAATCCTGCCTCGGGCATGGATGTGTGTGATGACCTTAGGTTAGTTAGGTTTAAGTAGTTCTAAGTTCTAGGGGACTGATGACCTAAGATGTTAAGTCCCATAGGGCTCAGAGCCTTACTGTTGCGGAATCGGCGACAGAACGGGTCTAACAACACTCTTCACGTATCGAGCGCTGGTTAACATGCCTCCAGAAACACCGAAGGGGAGCGAGAGTTCTGGCTTATCACATCCCAGACCATAAGGTCTGTGCTTGGACGAATGCACTCTACGAGACAGTGTTCATCAGGTCTACGTCGTACACGCATGCGATCATCACTTGACTGCGTTCGGAATTTGCTTTCATCACTGATAAACATGGTGTGCCTTTCCGTCTTCCAAGACCTATATTGACGGCACCAGGAGGGCCATGCACTACTGTGTTATAGCATGAGTGAAAGACGGGCTAGAGTTGTGCGTGCCCGTAGTTGCAACTGTTAATAACCAGTTTCCAACAAATGTCTATGAGCACAATGGGACGTAACTTCTGAGGTCATCAGTCCCCTAGAACTTAAAACTACTTAAACCTAACCAACCTAAGGACATCACACACATCCAAACCCGAGGCAGGATTCGAACTTGCGACCGCAGCGGTCGTGCGGTTCCAGACTGTAGCGCCTAGAACCGCTCGGCCACTGCGGCCGGCCAGTTTCCAACATTTCGCTTTGACGCGTCTGGGCTCACAAGCCATCTTATCTGTGTTCTGGTAGGTGTACGATCTGCCACTGTGGCTCATACAATATGCCGATTCTGGTGGGAGTATGTGCTGCGTGGACTTCCAGAAACTCGCCTAAGGATGTGAGAATATACATGTGATTACTGACACCATCATCGTTGCACAACTGGCGCAGCATGTCCAACTTGTGTAGCAGTTCTCCGGAAAAACCGTCCCGGGATTCGGAAAGCCACAATTGGCCCCATTCAGACCCGCTCAGTTGGCTGCATGAGGCACGAGTGCATTTCCGTGGCATGGTTGCCTGCTTGCTTCACACGTTTGTACCACACTGAGCCTTCTGGCTGTGAGCATTTCGTAATAAAGTTAGACACAGATGGCGCTGTACTAGCTATGTCACTAGGTTATCTGTTGGCGTACGACGTAGAAACTATTATCAGTACATGTATTATGCCCCAGGTGGCATACGTCGTCATCGGATCAAAATCGACGTCCAGGTGTATTAACTTTCTTGCGGTGGTGTAGATCAAAATACAATTCACACTTTGTACTGCTATATGTATGAAACAACCATGATCAATGTTGAAATACGTTATTACGGAACGGAAAGCAATCGTTCACTTGATAAAGCAAAAACCTCAAAAACTGTGGTACTGAAAAAATTTCTATCTGAGTTTCGTTAGGCACTTCAACACTTTGGCAGTAGTCCTGTTCAGCTACCACAGTAAGACGCAGACCCTGAACATTTTTAAGCCAAAAGTGTGTAATAGCTTTCACATTCCAGATGAATGGATTTTGCTCGTGATACAAATACACTGTTCCATTACAAATACTTTCGTCGTAAGTTAATGATAAGTTGTAATTCATTTGTGTTAGTAGAATGTATACTATCTTGACATTATATTTTAGTTTATTCAACACAACACAGACAAATAGGAAATGCCTTGCGGCTAGGGCCTTCCGTCGGGTAGACCGTTTCTATCTAACGCCACTTTGGCGACTTGCATGTCGATAGGGATGAAAGGATGACGATAAGGACAACAAAACACCCAACCTCTAAGCGGAGAAAATCTCCGACCCAGCCGGGATTCGAACCCAGACCGTTAGGTATGACATGCCGTTGCGCTAACCACTCAGCTACCAGGGGAGGACACAGCCAAAATGATCATTGATAATTATATTTTTCCGCAATTTCAAAAATCATTCTCACGATGCTCAAACAGTTTTTCACTTTCAGATTCTCTGAAAACTATTTATTTGTAGGTTAGGATGTCATCCCGACAACTTTTAAGTGCATTTTGTTTGATGGTTGTTCGATAACGACTGTATAATGTAAACATCTGAGAATGCAAAGTCAGAAGGACAGCGGAGTACACGTGGGCGTTATCGTGCTTTAGTAAAACGTGATGCAGTCGTCTTAGTTGTTTTCATTTTATCACACTCACAGATGGTTGACAGCAAGCGTAAACTGTGACGTCTTGAAGCAGTTCTTAGTATTCAACACCTTATTTCTAGGTAAAGATAAGTATTATTATCGATGCGGACTCGCTCCGAACTTTGCCTGAGATTTTCGTTTGTCAGTATGTGACCGAAACCTCACGATATTACGTAAACTCAATCTGAGCTTTCAAGCGGCGTCAAATTGCGTACTGTCGCTTCAAGTTTCGTATTTAACAGGTATTATAAAACTGCTATTTTGTGACCAGTTAGTCTTATAATTGTTTATTGCGTAAGTTAATATTGTTTAAATGTGTCTAGTATGGTCAAAACTTTATACTGATTAACGAAAGCTACTGTTCCGCGTCGTCGGCCGCTGGGCGCCAACTCTGACGCTCTAGCTGTCGCCTGCGTAATCGCGGCGTGTGACCTTGGCTGCAGCAAGTGGTTCAAATGGCTCTGAGCACTATGGGACTTAACATATGAGGTCATCAGTCCCCTATAACTTAGAACTACTTAAACCTAACTAACCTAAGGACATCACACACAACCATGCCCGAGGCAGGATTCGAACCTGCGACGGTAGCGGTCGCGCGGTTCCAGACTGAAGCGCCTAGAATCGCTCGGCCGCCAGCGGCCGGCTGGCTGAAGCACAGATCGTAATTTTAGCCTTCGCAAAAGTTATCAGTGTACATAAAAATTCGCCCTATCACTCACTGGAGTATTTGCAATGTATTTATCTGGACAACTAACGACATGGTCGCAGAAGAAGTCGAGTAGCACCGTGGTGTAGTGGTTATAATACTAAACTGTTGCATGAAGGGTCGTGAGCTCAAAACTTCCCTGAACTGTACAATTTTAATTTCTTTATTCGCATCGAGTCAAATTTCAAGAAACATTGTACCTGAACATTCTGTAGATGTATATATACTGTATGTGTTCTGGCCGGAGGCAGTTCGCTTCGCGCTCTTGTATGTGCAAGTGCT
Source organism: Schistocerca serialis cubense (assembly GCF_023864345.2). Classification (NCBI taxonomy): domain Eukaryota; kingdom Metazoa; phylum Arthropoda; class Insecta; order Orthoptera; family Acrididae; genus Schistocerca; species Schistocerca serialis. The sequence goes on along the minus strand of NC_064640.1, from coordinate 594,747,204 downwards.
GAATAAACCTTCGTTAAGTGAAGTTAGTGCTAGTCATTCATCTAATTACACCTTGTTTTACGTGACATTATTCTGGTGGAGGCGCCGGATATTGGAACTTGTGATAGCGCACATTATCGACGACACAGTGGCTCCCATCAGGCCACGACAGAGCCGCCGTTTACGTGGCGAGAAAACCGAGTTCGAGCCATTCTCAACAGGTCGCAATCTATCGGAGACAGAGGAAGAAGAGGTCGTTACCATGACAGCAACTGTGTGCCACCAGATGAGACATCCTTCCGGGTTCTCTGGTGACGATGGTCAAAATCCAAACAAGTGGCTGAAGGTATACAAGCTCATAGCCAAATTTAACAAATGAGATGACACGGTGTGTTTGGCTAACGTATTTTTCTACTTGGAGGGCACTGCCAAGCAGTGGTATGAGAACAAAGAGGAGAATTTCACAAGCTGGGAAGTATTCCAGGCGGAACTGGGCAAGTATTTCGGTGACACACAACGACAGAAGTGCTAGGCTGAAGATAAAGTAAAGTGCAGGGCACAGCGTCCAGGAGAAACTACAGCTTCACATATTCAAGACGTCTTGGAGCTATGTAAAATAGTGGATTTTAGAATGAAGGACGAAGGTAAGGTTGCACATCTCATGAAGGGTGTTGCTGAGGACATGTATCAAGCCTGAAGGACGTTTTGACAGTAGACAACTTCATAAAATGGTGCCAGTATATCGAGACAATGCACCAAAAAAGAATTACACGCAAGAAGTTTGAACGGCTTTCAAATATCGTATCGATGTCTGTGATGGAGGAAGCAACTGATTTCACAAGTATTCTTCGTCAGATAGTGATAGAGGAAGTTCAGAAGGCACTTGGATTGCACGGCGAGCAAAAAACCGAGACGCTTCAAAAGATCATAAAGGAGGAAGTGGAACACACATTGAACCCAATCTCTCGCCCTCTATTTCCCTTTAAAACCGTGAAAAAGTCGAGACCCAGACAGAGTTACGTTTCTACAATGCCGCATGAAGAAACTGTTAGTGCTCAACGGAAGACTGACGTCTGGAGAACCCAGGATAACCAACCAGTATGTTTCCACTGCGGACGACCGGGACATGTGATGCGCTATTGTCGAGAAAGGCGGCGGATATTTGATGACGCCCGCGCCGGAAGACAACAGACCGATCTTAGCCGACACCAACTCCGGGACGACGAAGACGAATAAGAAGATGTGGGTACAGGATGACGTAGGCCACCATCGTCGAAAGCTAGCCGCTGAAGAGGACGATTCCCAACGCACCGATCTAGGTCTCCATCTCCGTTTAGAAGCTCCAGCCGATCACCTAGTTGCCGCAACGTGGAAAACGTAAGAGGGCGACCTTCCTTGGAGGTGAGGCCCCGAAGAGAAAAATCCTCCGCTGTCGATCACCACAAAAACGATGGGAAACTACGTCGATATCCTCATGGATGGCCGACCAGCCAAAACTCTTGTGAACTTTCGAGCACTCTGTTCAGTCATTTCGGAAAAGTACCGTCGCCAGTTGCAGAAAACCGTATTCGTCGACAACAAAACATCTCTGCTTAAGGTGGCTAATGGGAAATATGTAAGACCTACAGGAAGATCTGTCATTCGTGTGGGTATATGTGGCCATAAACAGCCCTTAGAATTCATCGTCTTATAAGAGTGTAGTCATTCTCGGATGGGACTTTTTGAAAGCTTCTCAGGCAATTATAGATGGTGGTCGCTCGAAGATTATGCTAGACGACATGAGATAATGTGGACAGGAAGATGGGCATCAGAGTGTGTGGAGACTATGTGAGCTGGATGAAGTGATCATTCCTATAGTCAGCGCTAGAAAGGTAACTGCCATGTGTCATGCTTTGCAGCAACCTATGGATCTTGTAGTGGAATGTAAGAGATGCATACCACTGAAGAATAATTTGGTCATCCCAGCCTCTGTCGTCTCGTTTAAGAACGGATTTGGTGAATAGTGAATAGTTAACTGTCGCCGAGATCCGCAGATCTTCCAAGACGCATGTGCGTAGCAACAGCTGAGCCGTTAATTGAAGAACAGCTGAGCGTCATAGAAACCTCCCATGCTGAGTCTGTGGGCGAAATTAGCGCCACCACTACGAGAGCTCGACTATGAACAGATCTCACTAAGGAACAACAGAAGAAGCCGCTTGCCATTCTTCAGGAGTTCTCTGAATGCTTCAATCCACAGGTGAAGAGAAAATTAGAGAAATCGATGGTGAAGCTCCGGATTGGAACTGGAAAGCATCAACCGATAATCCAGAGAGCATACCATGTGTCAGCATCGGAATGTCGAATAATACGTGACGAGGTAGAGAAAATGATGAAGAATGACATCATTCAGCCTTCGCAGAGCCCATAGTCGTCACCAGTGGTTCTCGTCAGGAAGAAGGATGGCAGCTGGCGCTTTTGTATTGATTACAGGAAGCTTAATAACTAAAAATGACGTTTCCCCTCTTCCACGAATTGACGATACACTAGATTGTCTGAAGGGGGCTAAGTTTTTCTCAACTATAGACATGTACTCGGGATACTGGCAAATCGAAGTAGATGAGGCTGATGGTGAGGAAACTGCATTCATCACCGCTGGAGGCCTGTATGAGTTTAAGGTAATGCCGTTTGGTTTGTGTAATGCACCAGAACTTTTTCAACGAATGATGGATAATCTTCTAAGGCACCTGAAGTGGACGACATGTCTTTGTTATCTAGGTAACATTATAGTGTTCTCAGAGACATTTGATGAGCATATAAAATGGCTGACGTCCGTTCTTAAGTGTCTCCAACAAGGCGGACTGAAACTGAATCCAAGAAAGTGGAGCAAAAGAAATCCAAATACTTGGACACCTTGTGTCAAACGAAGGCGTGCGGCCAGACCCAGAAAACGTGAGATCTATAACGGAATTTCCTATTCTTATAAGTATTTGAGATGTGAAAAGCTTCCTCGGATTATGTTCCTATTACCGTCATTTTATCAAAGACTTTTGTATCAAAGCCAGTCCACTCCAAGAGTTGTGAAAATCTGATGCTAAATTTATCTCTGGTGGTGCTCTACAAGATTCTTTCGATGTGCTGCGAAAAGCTCTGACAACTGGCCCTGTACTAGGTCTACAAGATGACAGAGCACCTACAGAACTACACACAGATGCTAGCTAGTATGGGATCGGTGCTGTTCTGGTGCAAATTTCGGATGGAAAAGAGAAGGTTATAGCATATGCTTCTAGGAAACTTACAAAAGCCGAGGGAAACTACTCAACTCCAAAAAGAGAATGCTTTGTTGTGATCTGGGTCATGTGCAGATCTCGACAATATCTCCATGGAAGACCATTCGCAGTTGTTACAGACCATCATTCACTTTGTTGGTTGACAGGTCTTAAGGATCCAAGATGACGACTCGCCAGGTGGGCAGTACGTCTTAAAGATTATGACATTACCATAGTGTACGAAAGTGGAAGAAAACATCAAGATGCCGACTGTCTCTCAAGAAATTCTGTGCAAGATCATCAAGACTTTGATGAAGATAGTGACTGTCTCGCTGCACTCCAGGACCTCTCTGCTGAGCAGAAGGAGGACGCCAAGATATCTGAAATTATGCTTGCCTTAAATCGGTCAGAGGTTGTGAAAGGACAATTTAAGGTAGTTAGTGAATTACTTTGCAGGAAAGAGGTGGCTACCTGTGATTCCTAAACACATGCGCTTAGATGTTCTACAGAAATTCCATGACAGACCTGATGCCGGACATTTAGGATTTATTAAGACATACGATAGAGTCCGCAAGAGATTTTTCTGACCAGGTTTATTTAGGAGTGTCCGCCACTATGTGTCGCACTCTCGAGAGTGCCAGAGGAGAAAGGCAGTTCCTCAGAAACCATTTGCCACACTCATACCCATTCCACCAGCCGAAACGCCCTTCCAACGTGTTGGGATTGACCTCCTCTGACGATTTCCGAAGTCTGCTAGTGGCAATAGATGGATTATTGTTTGCACTGATTATCTGACACGCTATGCCATTACAAAAGCCGTGAAAACAGACGAAGCATTCGAGGTAGCTAAATTCATCCTGGAAGACATTGTATTAAAATACGGTGCCCCAAGGTCGGTAATTACGGATCGAGGGAAAGTTTTTCAATCGAATCTTGTGACAGAGATAAACCGTCGGTGGAACATTACTCATCACATGACGTCTGCCTACCATCCGCAAACTAACGGGCTTACTGAATGCCTTAATAAGACCTTGGCCGACACTCTATCAATGTTGAGTAGAGCAACTGGAATGAGGTGCTACCTTTCGTGACGTTTGCCTACAACACCGCCAAACAAGACACCACAGGATTCAAGCCATTTTTTCTGGTGCATGGGCTTGAGGCGACTACGACGATGGACACTATGTTTCTGTTACATCCTGATGACGTGGACGATGACTACATCGGCAAGGTGTAAACCAATGCTGAGGAATCTCGGCAATTAGCTCGAGTCCGCGTGCTGCAGGCTCAAGAAAACGATCGCCGAAGGTATGATGTGAGCCACCGCCCTGTTGTCTACCAGCCTGGTGACCTCGTCTGCATCTTCACTCCTGTTCGGAAGGTTGGGCTCTCTGAGAAGCTCCTCAGTTGCTACTTTGGACCTTATAAGGTTGTAAGGCAGTTGTCTGATGTTACTTATGAAGTTGAGGATTTCGACTCCGACACAAGACGACGAAAGATCAGGATACGGGCCATTCCTTCGAATGAAGCCCTATAAGGATCCTGCAACGCAGGGTAAATTCGAAGCTCCAGCGACAGGCAACAATCGGAAATGTGACGAACATCATAGCTGCAAAAGAAGTACTAAGAAGATCACCGCCAGGGCGAGAATCAGTCATCGGCAGTCGGAGTATGCAGGACCGATGACTCGTTCCCTGACTACGACGACGTAACTCCGAGACGCTGGTCTCTTAACGAGGGAACAATGTCGAAGAAGAAGCCGAGTAGCACTGTAGTGTAGTGGTTATGATACAAAACTGTTGCATGAAGGGTTCGTGAGTTTAAAACTCACATGGACTGTACAATTTTAATTTCTGTATTCGGTTCGAGTACATTCTAGAAGTATCCACAAATATCAAGAATCATTGTACTGGAATGTTTTGTAGCTGTATATATACTGTATGTGCTCTGGCCGGAGGCAGTTCGCTCCGCGCTCTTGTATGTGCAAGTGCTGAACAAACCTTCGTTACGTGAAGTTAGTGCTTGTCATTCATCTAATTACACCTTTTGCTACGTGACAATATTATCGTCATCTTTCTTTACCAACTGAACCGTGTGCGTATTAAATGGATTCTTGTCGAACAATTCAGGCAATCGACCATTAATTTTGAAGTAACTGACGGATGCAGGGCTCAGTCGTAAAATCCATTCCCTGTGACAAGTACACTGCCTCAATCATAGCACTGCCTACCTTTTATATAGTCTTGATACCGTAATTACATCCATCTGTTTAACAGCCAGAGTTGCATGTGCAGAGAAAGAGAATTTGTCTTACCTTATTAAATCCTCGCTAAGAAATATGTTTGGGTTCTTACGGTAATCAAGCTCTGAAGGAGCTAATCTGATTTCAGTTGTTTCTGAAATTTACTGCGAATTTAAAAGAAAAGTAATTAATTGCAGTTTGTAATCAAAATTCTAAGATGGAAGCAAGCCAACCTGATGCTAATGCCATCTTCTGCGTCCATCTTTAAATTGTCTTACACAACTAATTATTGAAAATTATTAACTGGATTGTAGTGTATTTTACTTCAGCAAATGGAAAAGCAAAGACAACCAGTGCTTAGAAACTTAAGACTACAGTTTAAACAAACAGCATCATTAGCTTTGTATTCTGAAATATTATTTCTGGAAAATAGTATTACTACTCTATATGCTGTATTATTCATGTTATTATTTTAAAGGAAATGACAAAGAATTAAAGATAGTACAGGGATGTATTTATAAAATAGAAGTGTATTCACTGTTGTTAATAAGCTATACTGTTCGAACTAATTCTTGTTCCACTTTGACCTAACGTGACTGTTACTCCTTACATTACGTTACTGAACAAAATGAAAGTCTTGCCTTGTCGTGGTTTTGGTCGACGGAAGTGTGATTGTGGTTGCGTCGTTGAAGTAGTGGTGCACAATGATCTCACACAGCTTCTTCACGGCGCAGGTAATTAAGTACATGCAAAGCAACATGACGCCCTCAGAGCCATTGTTCCCGCAGCAGCCACAACTAACTAAGCTTCACAGCGTTATACGTCCGGAAGTCCTTGCATCCGCAACTTGATGATTGCACGCACTACTTAATATGGTGTATGTGAATAGCCACACCACTTCTATGAAGATTCGACGCACTTTTAGCTCCACATCAAGTTTTACATTCGCAGCCATCGGCAAGCATCTGCACCGTTCAACGCCTCACTACTCGCTCTTTCTGGTTCTTGTTTAATAAATAAAGAGCACGATTACAGAAATCCCTCTTAGATTTCTGAGACCGAGAAACCTGTAAATTATATGAGATTGGCTGTAAGCATAATCTTCGATAAGTCACTGATAATGGAAATGGTTTAACACTTTTGCGTGATTCGTCATGTGGATATAAGTAAAAATTCTCCGTGGAGATAATGTAGTGAGAAGTGCAGCTTAATGCAAAGACCATAGGGAATTGTAACTATTCATCAAAATATTTTACTTATAAGACAGCTATATGGGCCTTAACTGAACTTTACTTTTCTCTCTCAGATTCATACAAGGCCTTATGATTGATCATACTGGCGAAGATTACATTGCAGCTGTTAGATTTACAACTGGGTTGTTGGTCGGCAAGAGGGTTAAAAGCAGTTATCAGTAGACTATAATTATGTTCTATGCAATTCAGACGTCCTTCATTAGGATTATGACTCTTTCTAAATTTACAACAACCTCCGTTAACTGAGTATTCCAAGAAAATATTTTTTTCTGTTAAGCGTCACTGCTTAATTTGAGACATTTACAAAAGTCTGAGGGCTAATTAACTGAGTATTCCAACAAAATATTTTTTCTGTTAAGCGTCACTGCTGAATTTGAGATATTTACAAAAGTCTGAGAGCTAATTTTCTTGAGTATCAACTGTATATGGAGCTGCAGAAGATAAACAAAACTTAGCGTAGCTTTAGGAAAACTAATTTGTGTGTTACTGAATACCTGAATTTCAGAACTTGCGAGACGTTCCCAAAGGCAGGCTACTAACGGGGAGATCACGGCAAGTGCCATCACCCGATTTCCCAGAAACTTCGCTCAGTGGAACAGACGTAAAAATAAGTCAACACGTGTCTCAGCCTATCCATGGATACTAAACCATTTCTGAAAAACCGACGAAGTTTTCTAGGTATTTTCAGGATACTTTATGTGCCTTTTACTGCTCAGTACCCTCAAACGAAATGGTGGCTCGGTGTCTGGTACAGTCTGCCTTAGGCAGTGGTGCGGTTTGGACCCGAAATGTTAACGCCGCTGATACACATGTTGTTGCCTGAATAGATCGACATGGCACATAATTTCAGAAAGTCTACGATCAAATTTACGTTTTATGCTCCTATATCAGACCAAAGGCTTTCGAAGCAGACCATTTTCTGAGGGATGAAATCCATTTATCTGCCACAGTCGTCACTGGGATGCACCTATCCTAGTAAGCAGCACAATGCACGTCAAGATGGGCAAAGAAGCTGAATGTGAAAGAACTATCGCCGTTCCTGAGAGGGGAATTTAAATTTCGACACTATGATGACCATATGAGCGATGTGACAGTGGCTCCTTCAGGATTGGGAGTGAGGGTCATTCGGATCTCTTAACTGCCGTTTCATGTACGATAATCGATGGTTGTTTAATCACTGTGACCATACGGGATGGTATTCAGTCATACGTCTGAATGCTGGGCGAGTTTTAGCATATATTGCACGCTGAATGGCATCAGACTGGTGTAGATCGTCCTTAACAAACATATCCCTTCATACTTATTCCTGTAATTGTGACTCTGAGCGATGCCCACGAAGAGTCAAGAGCTGGCCTAAGATGCCTATGGAGTCTAAGTCTCGGAGACGTCAGACGAACACTGCAGCTTGTAGAGTCGGCGGTAACTGGAGACTGTACACAATTTGGCGCACTGAAGAGAATTTTCCGCCGTAGCTCAGTGCTCCGGTATTTAAAGAGGCATCGAACAATCGTTATCTACATCCGTGATGTCCATGGGCTGGTAGCTGCGGCCCCTGGTGGACCTCGATATAGTTCGCACTGACAACCTATACAGCTGCTGCGCTACGAGTGTTTCGAGGGCGGCTTTTCGATTGTAGTACGATACTCTCTGGAGTCGTGAGTACCGTCACAGCACTTATACATTGGACGACGATGACTGTTGCGATTTATGATGGCCAGCAGCGGACGCGTTCAGCCTGTGATGGAGAAGGACATATCCGCTCTCAGTGCGTACAGCGCTGCATGATGCAACTGCACACGGAGATTATGTACGTATCGGAGGCCCACCAGCATGTGTAGCTGAATTCGGAGCGTGACATGGACATGTTGATGTAAGAGTGGTCTGAGTTACGGGAGTAGGAAAGTGACAGGGAGGACGCCCCTACAACCGTTCCATTGGAGACGAGGGAGGAACCTTACTCGGCCTCACAAGCAGCATGCGGCATGGAAGTGGAGATAGAGATAGTGGGGTCAGTTTTGGATCAACGTGTATCTGACGGACAACGTGAGGCGTCACATGTGGCGGCAGAGGGCAGGAAGGGAAAAGGACGCTCCCCAAAGCATCGCTGCAAGTGCTGCCATAGTTTGGGCGAAACGTCCTCCCCTATCCTAAGGGACACGAAATGTCTTCGAGCTGAAGAATTATCTTAGATGTCATTGAAAGGATTCCTTCAGATTGTAACTAGATGCCCTGCCTTTTAGACGGTTCCTCTTCATTGACAACAACTGACCCTGTACTGCCGATGGAGCAGTTATTGACAGCTTCCCAGCAATCACATCGAATTGCTGACCAATGTGACTGAACAGAGCAAGTCGAAGGGGTGTCAGAGTGGCCACCCCATTGATGTCGGTTCACTTACAGGACTCACACGACAGGATGGAAACAACGGAGGGAAGGCCTTTGGCGGGCAACTCTCTGAGCACCTCGTATATTGCACTATAGCTTTTGGAGCCTACCATGACATGACGTGAGCATGCCGACGACAGTGAACCTAGCATATAAGGTGGGAACACTGAACATTAATACCATACAATCACTTGCGAAGTTGTAACGTTTCGAGGACATGATCTACGCTAAAGACGTGGATATCCTGCAGGTGCAAGAAGCTTACAATGCTGCCCTTCCCGCATTTTCATGATTCATATGCCCAAGGGACGTGCACGTAATCACTAATTGATGATCACAGTGTTCCATGAAGGAGATGATCGGCCCTTGACGTCAAAACAGGACATTGCTGCTGGGTTTCTGGGCATTGCCATCTTCTATTCGCCAGAACATCGTAGCCCGATCGGTTGGGGAAGACATATTGCAACATATGCATACGGGGGAGGATGGTTCGGATGCAGCGGCGTTACTGGAACCCTTAACGGAAGATGACATGACGGCACTTGAGAAGTGGTGGTGTGTAAATCCCATTGACCAGAAGCCAGATACTTGAATTTCATCGCAAATTTGCGGATCTAATGATGTACCAATTGGTGTTTATGTTTAATGTGTTATTGCAACCTGACACAGACGCACTGTCGTAATTCATAGTGAGAATGCTTATAGCGAAATCAGAAGGGAGTGTCAGCGCGCATGAATTTCGATTGCTCACTATGCTCAGTACTCACTATAAAATCTTTGCGCGAATGTTGCTGGCAAGTTTCAAGACTATAATATCCAAGACACTAGCCCCAAACCAGGCTTGTCTAGGGGTTAAGAGCAACATCCACTCTATCCTAGGTGAATATAGTGACTTCACTGCCGCGATGGAAGCATGTTGCATGCGAGTGGCATTCATATCAGTGTAGTTAGATCGCGCCTTTGACAGGATCAACCATGATTTCCTCGATCCATTGTGCGATGCATGACGATACCCGAGAATTTCATAACCATCCTCATGTGCCTCCTTCGGGTGGCACCTCTGATGGTGAGAGTCAATGGTCCTGAGGTAAGCACGATTCCTATTCACAGCTCAGTTAGGTAAGAATGTCCGTTGTCGATGGTGCTGTTTCCAATGGCGCTCGAACTATTGATGCAGACTCTTAGACAAACTCTTAGGACGTCTGTCTCTGTGCGAGTTCCTTCGTGTGTCTCGCGTATACAGGTGACTTGACGTTACTCGTCCGATCAGAGAACGAAGTACTTCAAGTGATTCCCCTTATTAACACATATGGTGTGGTGACGGGTGGCTGTGACAACGTGACTAAATCTAAGATTATGCACATCGGGCTGGGGCTGAACGCTCTGCACATTCTGCGTAAGTCGGTGAACACGCAACGAGGGAGCTAACTTTGACGTTGAAGCGCACGGACATTGCGGTCAGTCACATTTCTTTGAGTACTACTCAAGTATTCAAAGAAATGTGACTGACGCCCGGACAACAGAGACTTACATGCACCGAGAATAGAAAATAGTGCATTGAGAATGGCAAGCCACTAGCCGAAATCTGGATTTGCGTAATAAAATTTAAAAAAAAGGACGACTGATTGTTGCACTCTATAATATGTAAGATAGTATACGCAATGGTTAAAAGAGAGAGGGAAGGTGTGGGAGAGGATGCAACAATGATGCCTATAGATGGGGGGGGGGGATGATAATAGGAAAGAGACACTGCAGATAGTGTGGACGGAGTGCTTGGAGCACTTGATGAATCCAAACGGACTTGGAGTTGAGGATAACAGATTAAAACAGGTAGAAGTAAACTCAGTGAAGAGGAGGGGGGGGGGGGGCAACTTGACATAGAAAGAAATTCAAGTGGCAATCGACTAGATGAAAGGTGGAAAGGAACCAGGTATGGACGTAATAAGTGTCGAAATGGCGAAGGCAGCAGGGGAGTTTAAGATACAGTGGCTGTACCACGTGATGTGGTATGTCTTGAGAAGAAGATTTCAAATGACTGGATGAGATAATGACTAGGTCGGCAGGAAACCTAGAGAACACAAGTTGAAAGCAATGATGTTCGCAGATGACTTGGTGATCTGGGGAAACAGAGAGGAGGAGATTCAGGAACAGCTGAATACATGGTAAAAAACTGTGAGACAGTGTAGAATGAAATGTAACATAGACAAACATGAAATTCTGGTTACAACCAGAAAGAAAGATACACCAACTAGCAGAACAAGGATTGGAGATGAAAACTGAAGAAGGTAGAAAGTGTCACGTACTTGAGAGGTGTGATAGTGCATAACAGAAGAAATGAGGAAGAGATAAGAGAACGTGGTAGACAGGCAGAAGCATTCCTGAGAAGTGTTAAGAGCCTGGTTTGCAAAAAAGACGTCCCACAGAAAAGGAAAGAGGTAATTTACGGAAGTTACTACATCCCACTACTGACTTGTGCATCTGAGATGTAAGCAGATTACAGGCATTTGAGATGAAGTTCCTCAGAAGTAAGATAGAAGTAACAAGGAGATAGAAGGATGAATAATTAAAGGGTGAGAGAAATAGTAAAAGAGGAATCCTTGCAGAGCAGGATACAAATATCGAATGTTAGATGGTATGGGCACTTAAAGGGAATGGAAAGCAATAGGATTCCTAAGAACGTTCGTGAAATGGAGATGCGAAGGAAACGACCAACCAGAAGGCCACGTGGTAGATGTATTGAAAAAAGAGGCAAGGACTGGACCAGAGTGAACACAAAAAGATGATGAGAAAACAGGACTAGGTGAAGAGGCCTATATTCCAAACAGACTCAGCCTGTGGCTGGAAACTGTTCAAGATGACGGTGATGATGATGATGATGATGATGCTTTGGAAATATCTTAGTGGCTTGATTCAGGTCATAAAAGCTGGCCCCAGAATCCTCGTTCTGTGCGTTCGGATTCAGAGAAGTACTTGGAAAGCACTGTTGCGAACTTTCAACCACTCTAATACACTTATACACATGCGCCCTGCAGCATTGTCCTCTTAACTGATGATCTGTAAATGAATACCCTCATGGTCTGCTCTGCTGAAAGTGATCCCCATATGTATGAACAGTATTTGAGAATACCACAGAAACATGATCAGTAGACAATTCTACCGTCACCATACTTTCCGTGCATACAGCTGCGCTTGGAGGAAATTATTTCATCGCTGATGTCCTCTAACAAGTCGAATGACTGAAGACGTGATTCATAGAGAAACGATAGATACTGAAAATCAGCGCTGCCCTAATACATACTCCTGTAAACACTTGAAACACTTGTCACCGACGCAGATTCATTAGCATTATTTACATAATATACGCTTTATTTCAGAGCCTCATACTCAGGAGGCAACTCAGAAACGGTGATTTGTTATCTTAATAGGCATGTTTTGTAATAACGTGTTCGAAATATTTTTTTAGTTATTTTATTCAAGCTAGTTTTGAATAAGTGACGTAACACAAACCATGCGAAGATTTAGCAACAGTGATCGCTGTCAGCTGTAACAAGCAGCTTGAAACACATAGTGCCTTACAGGCGCTTTAACACCCTAGTACGCTTCTGTAAATTGCTGCCGTCTGTTGCATGCGTGGTACTAAAGGTTTGAGAGTTGCTTACCTTCTGGCTTTCGACATACTGTAGGCTCCACAGACAAACTTATCAGAACGGTAACATCTTTCTAACAAACATTTTATCAAAAAAATGGTTCAAATGGCTCTGAGCACTATGGGACTCAACTTCTGAGGACATCAGTCCCCTAGAACTTAGAACTACTTAAACCTAACTAACCTAAGGACATCACACACATCCATGCCCGAGGCAGGATTCGAACCTGCGACCGAAACATTTTATCGATATAATGTTCCAGTTTAAACTAATGCCTAACATGCAATATGCTACAGTTTCGAATTCAACAAGGGCAACCAGATTAAAACGCGAAAAATTAAAAGAATTCAACTCCTACATTTGCTGCTCTGCACTTTTGAAGTTAGTTGTTCGTTTGTTGAAATTTGGCGCCCCATAGGACACTTTCAATACAGCACAACGGGAATAGCTCAATACCTGAATTATTTTTATCTGAAAACCGACAGTAAACTTATCTCGAAATACAGCGAGTGGCACCTCTTGATTACTAGTCGTAGCAGATGTGACTCGACTGAATGTAATTTCTTATATTTTTGACAGTTGCTGCAATTCCGTATTTAATCATTATTTCGAGAGAAAAAAACAAGAAAAGCAATACTCCTGGTGCTACTGATAACGCCAACTGGCATCCGCAAGGCCGTCTAGTAACGCAAGCCACGTGTTAATTATTACTTCCATACGGGCTATCGACAGGAGTAACGGAGAAGCGCCGTGATTGGGGTTAGGGCAGGATCGTAGGGCACGGGCTTCGTATATTGGGGCGCAGGCTAATAGACGATAATCAGGCTCTGAGCAATTAGGTTACGCAACTCCTTTGACAGCTGGCGCCCACCGCGGTTCTGTGACTCGCAGCTTGTATCAAAGCGACCATATAGTGACCCTCATGTATCTACCACATGCCCAGCTTAATCGCAGCCGTATGCTGGCAAACTACTTCGTTCGTAAACCACCACTTTGTTAAATCTCTACCCTACTTTTTTGTGTTCTAGTCACACAAAAAAAAAAAAAAATTCTATTAGCCGAGAGCTTCTGAAGACCTGAAATGTTGGAGGAGTAACATCTAAAGCTCAAGTTGTCTGAGTGCAAGTTCTGTCGATCGTTCATTATTCCTCCCTTGTCACAACAAATTCTAGATTCTTTGATAGTTACCTGTCTTCTCTATACTATAGAGTATCGTACTGTCATACCTGCCAACAGGTTAAAAGCTGCCTGAGATGCAGTATGTCCAAAGTCTTTAGACACACAGCTGAACATATGTTGCGTTAGAACTTGCGGCTCATATGAATAAACACGGTTTATGTCAGAACAAGGAAACAGATTAAACTATGCATGACTTTACATTTACATACACTGGTGAGCCGATACATTATGACCATAGACAACCGCAAAACTGATTGCCGCCAGGTGGTGTTACGGACACGTGACGTCGTGAGGTCAAAGCACAGCAGAGACAAGTGGGGAAACATTATAGCAACGCTACAGGCAGCTAATAGGGAAATTCACTGAAAGAAGTTTCTTAGAAAAGAGCAGACAGATGTGGCTGGGAGCCTAGGAACGAGCATCTCGAAAACAGCAAATCTTATCGGCTTCTCGCGTGCTGCTGTCGGGAGCATCGATGGAAACTCTTTGCAGGACAGTGAAACCACTGGCCTGCGCCGGCTGCGGTGGCCGAGCGGTTGTAAGCGCTTCAGTCCGGAACCGCGTGACTGCTACTGTCGCAGGTTCGAATCCTGCCTCGGGCATGGATGTGTATGATGTCCTTACATTAGTTAGGTTTAAGTAGTTCTAAGTTCTAGGGGACTGATGACCTCAGATGTTACGTCCCATAGCGCTCAGAGCCATTTGAACCACTGGCCGGCGACAAGGCTTTGGATGTCTTCCATTCATCACAGACTGTAGACTTCGGAGACTGTACAACTCTGTAAAGGGGTATACGCGAACTGTGGTAGAGTTTCCTACAGTGCACAATGGTAGTGCTGGGACAAACTACCGTTCAGGTCACATTGTTGAACATGGGGCTCTGCAGCAGACGATCCATACCTGTTCTCATGCTGACCCGACGATCTGATCAATTACGTTTTCAGTGAACACCTGATCACTGAAATTTGACCGTCGACCAATGGAAACGTGTCGCCTGGTCGGCTGAAAAACGTTTCTTGTACATCAGGCCGATCGTCATGTCTGGATACACCGTCAGCCATACGAACGTCTGCTCGAAACACGCACCAATAGTATAACATGAGGCACTGAACATTCAACTGTGTTTCTGAGGGATCTGTGGTAGTAATCGAAGATACCATGAGAGCTATAGACTTCATTGAGGACCAGTCGCATCCCTGCATGATTAGTTATTCCCTTACGGCAATGCCACCATCCACGAAGATAAATGTCCGTGTTCGAAGGCGAGAACCGTCAACAGAGGTTTCAGGTGCATGATAATGAGTTCTAATTGATGTTTTACGTACAAAATTCACAAGATTCGAACACTACTGATCACATCTGGGACGCTATCTGGCGCCGTTTTCGCGCCAACAAGCCATCGGTCAGTGACTGCATGGCCTATGCGTAGTCGTCTTATGCGTAGACGTCTGTTGCCACATACCTCTAGAAACGTACGAAATTTGCCGAGTTCGTACCACAGAGAATCGCTCGCTGCTGTATTGCATTCCACCAGCCAGAGTGGCCGAGCGGTTCTAGGTGCTTCAGTCTGGAACCGCGTTACCGCTATGGTCGCAGGTTCGAACCCTGCCTCGGGCATGGATGTGTGTGATGTCCTTAGGTTAGTTAGGTTCAAATAGTTCTAAGTTCTAGGGGACTGATGACATCAGATGTTAGGTCCCATAGTGCTCAGATCCATTTGAACCACTTGTATCGCATTCCAAAGCCGGACCAACAACCTATGGAACCGTCGGTCATAACATTTTGGCATATCGGCGAACGTACTTTATAGTCACTGTACAATGCACAGCTTATGATACTATGAACATCAGCCCTATTACACTTACTCAGGGAGTGGAAGGAAAGTACCAATTTATATATCCTTCTAGTGGCCAACATACCATTTCTCTCATTCTCATGATCCCTACGACAGAAACGCCTTGGCGACAGCATAATTTGAATATAGTTTCCTGAAACATCGATTCTCTATACATAAAGAACACTGGTTGGCGCGGGTGAAGAAGCTTTTCTTCAAAAAATACTTAAGTTCTCCTTGTACCTCTGTTACACTTATTTAATACCGATAATAGTAGTAGTTTTATTCAACCGTGGATCATAATTAAAGCAGATTAAAACTGTGTGCCCGACCGAGACTCGAACTCGGGACCTTTGCCTTTCGCGGGCAAGTGCTCTACCATCTGAGCTACCGAAGCACGACCCACGTCCGGTACTCACAGCTTTACTTCTGCCAGTACCTCGTCTCCTACCTTCGAAACTTTACAGAAGCTCTCCTGCGAACCTTGCAGAACTAGCACTCCTGAAAGAAAGGATATTGCGGAGACATGGCTTAGCCACAGCCTGGGAGATGTTTCCAGAATGAGATTTTCACTCTGCAGCGGAGTGTGCGCTGATATGAAACTTCCTGGCAGATTAAAACTGTGTGCCCGACCGAGACTCGAACTCGGGACCTTTGCCTTTCGCGGGCAAGTGCTCTACCATCTGAGCTACCGAAGCACGACTCACGTCCGGTACTCACAGCTTTACTTCTGCCAGTACCTCGTCTCCTACCTTCGAAACTTTACAGAAGCTCTCCTGCGAACCTTGCAGAACTAGCACTCCTGAAAAAAAGGATATTGCGGAGACATGGCTTAGCCACAGCCTGGGGGATGTTTCCAGAATGAGATTTTCACTCTGCAGCGGAGTGTGCGCTGATATGAAACTTCCTGGCAGATTAAAACTGTGTGCCCGACCGAGACTCGAACTCGGGACCTTTGCCTTTCGCGGGCAAGTGCTCTACCATCTGAGCTACCGAAGCACGACTCACGTCCGGTACTCACAGCTTTACTTCTGCCAGTACCTCGTCTCCTACCTTCGAAACTTTACAGAAGCTCTCTTGCGAACCTTGCAGAACTAGCACTCCTGAAAGAAAGGATATTGCGGAGACATGGCTTAGCCACAGCCTGGGAGATGTTTCCAGAATGAGATTTTCACTCTGCAGCGGAGTGTGCGCTGATATGAAACTTCCTGGCAGATTAAAACTGTGTGCCCGACCGAGACTCGAACTCGGGACCTTTGCCTTTCGCGGGGAAGTGCTCTACCATCTGAGCTACCGAAGCACGACTCACGTCCGGTACTCACAACTTTACTTCTGCCAGTACCTCGTCTCCTACCTTCGAAACTTTACAGAAGCTCTCCTGCGAACCTTGCAGAACTAGCACTCCTGAAAGAAAGGATATTGCGGAGACATGGCTTAGCCACAGCCTGGGGGATGTTTCCAGAATGAGATTTTCACTCTGCAGCGGAGTGTGCGCTGATATGAAACTTCCTGGCAGATTAAAACTGTGTGCCCGACCGAGACTCGAACTCGGGACCTTTGCCTTTCGCCGCGGGCAAGTGCTCTACCATCTGAGCTACCGAAGCACGACAGAAGTAAAGCTGTGAGTACTGGACGTGAGTCGTGCTTCGGTAGCTCAGATGGTAGAGCACTTGCCCGCGAAAGGCAAAGGTCCCGAGTTCGAGTCTCGGTCGGGCACACAGTTTTAATCTGCCAGGAAGTTTCATATCAGCGCACACTCCGCTGCAGAGTGAAAATCTCATTCTGGATAATTAAAGCATATGCGTCATGGAATTAGAGCTGAAGAGTCAAAAACTTAAGTCGTATGCACAGATATTTTCATAGTTAAAGGACTAGTCTGAAATGGATGGGACAGAAAGCTGACTGTAGTTGTAACCAGCCCGGAATTTACGTGATGTAATTTAGGGAAACCGGGATAAACCTAAATTAGTATGGCCAGACGGAAATTGGAGCCTCCATCCCCCGGAATATAAGTGTTGGGTGACAGTTGTTGTGTGATGAATTTTTCTGTTTCATTCGTAGAGACTGTTCGTACTTATGCGGACAACTTCTTGTCGAAGAGAGTATGAGTGTATTCGTTTCCAAACAGGCTTCGAATAGGACAATGCTATATTGTGTATGAGCATAAATGTCAAACAGTGGTTTTAGTTCGTGACAGTGGCTATTTAAAACAGCATAACTTCATTCGGCTTACCCCTTGTATTCTTCCAGTTTGGTTGACTGAGTCAACATCCCTCCATAATGAAAGAGAAATTGAGTTCAGGAAGTGTATGGGCTACAGCAAATTTGTCCTTGAACTAATTCGCTGTCAGCTTGCATGGCTACTCGTGAAAGATTTCAAACGCTGGTACTAGGCTCTAAAATTGATCACATTAGAGTGTTATAATTTTTCACTGATATGACCCGGAACTCCTCCAGAAAATTTCAGTTTTCAATTGGCCTCCCCTGTGCCAAAGTTTAAATGGCCGTCACATTTCACATCCACTGTTTCTTAACAAGTATAGATTTAAGTGTCAGGAAGTCGTTTTTGAAAGTATTTGTATGGAGCGTAGCCATGTATGGAAGTGAAACGTGGACGATAAATAGTTTAGACAAGGAGAGAATAGAAGCTTTCGAAATGTGGTGTTACAGAAGAATACAGAAGATTAGATGGGTAGATCACATAACTAATGAGGAGATATTGAACAGAATTGGAGAGAAGAGAAATTTGTGGCACAACTTGACTAGAAGAACGGATCGGTTGGTAGGGCATACTCTGAGGCATCAAGGGAGAACCAGTTTAGTGTTGGAGGGCAGCGTGGAGGGTAAAATCCGTAGAGGAAGACCGAAAGATGAATACGCTAAACAGATTCAAAAGGATTTAGGTTGCATTTGGTGCTGGGAGATGAAGAAGCTTGCACAGGATAGAGTAGCATAGAGAGCTGCATCAAACCAGTCTCTGGACTGAAGACCACAGCAACAACAATTCTTAGGGAAGATTTTATTGCGGACACTTTCTTACGCCGACGAACGCGAAAGCTTACGAATGACATGTAGAACAGCAGAGAAAACATAAGGAATCGGGCATGTCCGAAAGAACGGACACCATATTGATCCAGCAACTACTATGAATTAAGACACAAAGAAATTACAGACTTTGGCAGCAAGAGGGTATTGATTGAAATCAGTTGGGAAACGTCAAAATTTCTGCCGGACTGAGATTCGAACCCGGGTACCCCGCTTACTAGGCAGATGCTCTGACCACTACGTCATCTGGACACAGTTATCATTGCAACTTCACGAACTACCCTCGCACGCTTCCCATCACTCCTAAATTCTCAACATATGCATTCATTACTGATGTAGTTCCTCTTGCCCATTATCCTCTTTACTCGCGGCATTTAGTCGATTCTCACACGTGTTCGAGCCTGGTGTGCGTGTGCACTGAAGAGATCAAGAGATCGTTGGCCATCTTGCCTTAATTATATTTAATTCCCAGAACGACTGCACATTCGCCTCTTTTGCGCTTGTACACTGATCAGCTACCTAACAGCCGATTTGTCCACTTTTGGCATTGATAACAGCGGTTATGCTTAGTAGCATGTAAGCTATGAGCTATTGATAAGTCGCTGGAGGGAGTTGCCAGCACATTTATACACGCAAGTTACCTAATTCCCGTAAATTCGGGGCAGCAAGGCGATGAGCTCTGATGCCACTTTCAATCACGTCCCAGATGTGTTCGATCGGCTTCAGATCTAGGGAGTCGAGGGGCCATCACATCAATCGGAACTCACCGCTGTGTTCCTCGAACCACTCTATCAAACTCTGGCCCTTGTGTCACGGCTCATTATCTTGCTGAAAGATGCCAGGGCCGCCGAGAAACATGATCGTCATGAACGAGTGTACGTAGTCTGAAACCAACATACGATACCCCTGGGCTGCCATGATGCCTTGCACGAGCTCCATTCGATCCATGGATGTATACGTGGATGTTCCCCAGAGCATAATGGAGCCGCCGGCAGCTTGTGTCCATCCCACAGTACAATTGACAAGGAGCTGTTCCCCTGGAAGACGACGGATTCGAGCCCTTCCATCAGTACGATGAAGAAGATATTGGTGGTCATCAGACCATACAACGCTCTGCCACTGAGCCAATGTCCAGTGCCGATGGTCACGTGCCCGTTTTTGTCATATTAGCCGATTTTATGGTGTTAACATTGCCACATGCATGGGCCGACGGATGCGAAGGGCTATCGTTAAGGGCGTTCGGTGCACTACGTGTTTTCAGACTCACTTGCACTCTGCCCAGCATTACAGCTTAATGTTGGTTCCACCACAATTTTCCGCATGTCCTGTTTTACCAGTCTTTGCAGTCTATGACGTCCAAAATCTGTAATGAAGGGTGGTCGCCTAACACCACGACACATGGACGTAGTTTCACTTTGGTTTCGCCACGTTTTGAAGACACCACAGCACAACTCGGACGTCCGAAGAGTCGTGCAGATTCCGAAATGCTCGTGCCGAGCCTCTGGGCCATCACAATTCACCCTCGGTCAAACTTTGATTGATAGCGCGCCTTCCCTATTCTACTCATGGACAGTATGCTTACTGACACTACACGCACCGTGCGTATGTCTGACTAGCAATCATTCCTCTCCAGACGAAACTCTGTCGTCTGGTCAGGTTTATATCGATAGTACGTCGGTGGTCATAATGTTGTAGTTGATTAGTTTATGTAACAAAGGCAAACGGCCAATGATATCTTCAGTGGAGAATCACACTAGCTTCGAATTCTTAACGGAAATCTGTGAAACGTCGCGAGTAACGAGGATAATAGGCAAGAGGCACTACATTAACAATGTATGAATAAATAGAAAATTTGGATCTGACGTGATGAATCCTAAGGTAGAATGTGCAGTTGCAGTGATCGCTTGGTCTGGGTGTCTTAGCGGTCATTTCCTCTTCTCACGTCTGGCGAGTAGGTTCTGCCTGTTCCCGCATGTCAGCATGTCAGCTGCTGATCAAGGTTCGCAAACGTCTAGCACCCCCTCCACTGTGTCTCCGGAGACCGAGACCGCCTCTTCGGAATCATATGGGGATAGACCTGTTCCAGAGCTCCTTACTATATCGACGGCCTTGCCGGCCATCGTCTGTAACGTATTCCTACCCTTCTTTTGCGCCCCGGATGTGCCACAGGCCTCTGCTCATGAGGACCAGATCGGCATAAGTGTGCCAGTGGAACTTGTGGAGATGGTAAAAGACGTACCGTCAGTTCTGTTTTCCGCTGATTGCCGAGAGCCGCACCGCCACCTGTGAAAGGGTGGGCTGTATCCTCTGTGCCTAGTACTCAATTTACGCAGAACTTCCCCCCCCCCCCCCCCCCCACTTCCCCGTTGACCCCACCGACAGTTGATTTCCCGCAAAGCCACAACAAACAGCGTTTTCAACTTGAGCGCACGGCACACGAAAAAGGAAAAAAACAGAAAGAGGGTGGCAGAGGGATCGACCTCTGTAATTTCAGATTCATCCATTGACTCTGCAATGGACTGTGACACACGACTTTAGAGGTGGCCTGCAATTTATCAAGTGAATATTTTTGGCAGTAAACAGATGCACGCCTATATCTTTCTTACCTTCAATGTGAACAGGATTAGTTTCGAGCTCAGACTTGCGGCTCTGCGACATTGTATTTACGATTTAAGTGAAGACTGGATAATTTGCAAGAGGTGTTCTTTCACCCTTTTGTATTCCTGGATTTTCTACTTTCTTTAATGTCACTCCTGGACGATCTACCGGTACTGCATTGTTTTAAAGAGTGGGCACACCACTGACTGATTTCGAAGTTGTTGATAACGGCCGAGATACAGTCAGCACTTGCGTGACATTACTGTAATTCTTCTTTGTGCCCGTTCAGGATATAGCCGTTCCACAGACCGCGCGATTTTATAAAGAGGATGTAGTTTAATTATTTCGTATAACTCCACAGAAACTTCTGGTAGGCGGAGATTTTGTTTGTGTTTAGTTTCAGCAAGGAACTAGACGATTTGGTGCACCCTTCGCTAGTACACGATGAGTGGATCTGTCACTATCACATACTCGTCCGGTATATGCATCTTACTGCGTCTTTCAGAAGCAGACACGATCGCTTTAATGGTTCTGATCCTTTATGTGGACAACTATTAACGATAGACGTCATACCTGCATGTTTCACTGATAACTGTGCGTAATCTCATGTGTCGCAACGAGTAAAACATCAGCGCCTCCCCTGGGTGTTCAAAAATCTCTCTTAACGGAGCCTTCCCTCGAGATTACAGTTCGAATGGTTTGGGCCCGTAGCTTGCTTTCGCAGGACAGTTATCATTCTCTTGTGAAATGGTGGACAGGTCAAGCAAAACCATAGATCCGGAAAGCGTTGATGCGTTATGGCACTGACAGGGTTACCGCAGGGGAGACTTCTCCCTACGTCGCATTTTGTCTTGTCCCTAGTCCCTCTGCTTCGCTGTACTGCTGATCAATTAACTGCTGGAAGATATTAGGAGAATCTCTCTCGGTACGAGAGTACGCGGAAGATGTTCATCGCCGCGCGGAGTGGCAGTGCAATTTGAGGAGCCATGTCACGAATTGCGAGGCCCCTCCCGCCGGAGGTTCGAGTCCTCCCTCGGGCATGGGTGTGTGTTGTTCTTAGCATAAGTTAGTTTTAGTAGTGTTTAAGTCTAGAGACCGATGACCTCAGCGGTTTGGTCCCTTAGGAATTCACACACATTTGAACATTTTGGTGTTACCCCACAACTACGTCACATCGATGTAGGGAGGTATCGTGGACAGGCTTCGAGTTTCGAATACTGCCAACTCTGTCTCCACCATGTCTGAAGCTAACTGTATCCTTTCTTTCCTGTTAAAAATAAATAAATAAATATGAAGGGTTAAGGCAAACGCTTGCAGAAATCTGGAGGAAAAAATGGTCGGAGCATCTATCTAGTAGGCAAACGACCCGGATTCGAATCCCGGTCCGGCAAAAATTTTCAACTTTCCTCATTGATTTCAGTCAATGCCCACTTGCAGCCAATTTGCGTAATTACTTTGTGTCCTAAATCGGTAACCGTTTTTCCGATAGAAGAAACAGGATGGTGTAAAAGTCCCACTCTGGCACACAGTTATACAGATATACTATTATTCACACCTTAAGAAAAAATTAAGGTGAATTAGAGATCAAGAACACGGTGGCCATTAGGCCATCAGAGAAGGCAAAAATTCCAAAATTGGACAAGGAGAGGTAAGGAAATTGCTCACGTCCTGTCCTCATCTGCGTCTACATAGCCACTCTACAAATCACACTTAAGTGCCTGGCAGAGGTTCATCGAACCACCTCCACACCAATTCTCTACTATTCCAATCTCGAACAGCGCGCGGAAAAAAGAACAGCCATATCTTCTGTGCGCTGTCAACGAAATATTTTTGCATTCGGAGGAGAAAGTTGGTGACTGAAATTTCTTGAGAAGATTCCGCCACAACGATAATTGCCTTTTTTTATATGATTTCCACTCCAAATCCTGTATCACATCCATGACACTCTCTCCCTTATTTCTCGATAATATAAAACGTGTTCCCCTTCTTTGAACTTTCTCGATGTACTCCGTTAATCGTATTGGTGAGAATCCCATACCGCCCATCAGCACTCCAAAAGAGAACGGATAATAGTAGTGTAGGCAGCCTCTTTAGCAGATCTGTTGCAGCTTCTAAGTGGTCTGCGAGTAAAACGCAGTCTTTGGTTCGCCTTCCCCACGAAAGAAAGCATCCAAATATTCACCTAAAATTATTCAACCATAGGAATCTTAATCAGTGTGAAAGATCTTCAACCCTTTGAGATTTTTAGGTGCTCGTATTACGTTTGTAGTCGAAAAATTTTACATTCTGAAAAAGTTATAAGAAAACTCAGGTAATAATAATCTCTTAAAAGCTAAATTGAAGCATCTGTTACAACGTTAAACAGCATGCAGCTGTATACTCTCATCATTTTACAAACCTTCAATGACGTATAGCACTTAGTAGCATTCATAAACTTCAAATGAAGATCAAGGGAAGAAACATAGGAAAGCATGGTGGAGCATGTGATTTCACATGAAGGGTAACATACTTCTCTGCCTAAAAGGACTGATTTTCGACGCTGATATCATTCATTCGTTTACGGGTTTTAAAAAACTGTGGTCATCAGCCCCCTAGAACTACTTAAATCTAACTAACCTAAGGACATCACACACATCCATGCCCGAGGCAGGATTCGAACCTGCGACCGTAGCGGTCACGCGGTTCCAGACTGAAGCGCCTAGAACCGTACGGCCACACCGGTCGGATTACGGATTTTAATGCAAACGCAAAGAAAGTTGATCTCGTTAGTAGATAGGTAATAGGGAAGGAGCATTGAATGAGCGTCATATGATCAGAAACTAAGATTTAAGACATATTCTCTACACTTCTGACAAAATTAGCTAGAAATTGTTTATTTATTGGTGATTACATAGGTTCACTATAAACTTGTTTCGGCATATGCGTCATTTCCAAGCGTTCATCTAGATGGAGTGACACCCATCAAACGTGGTGGAACGTAATTTATTTTATGCACTACGTTGTTAACATAGGTCACGTATTTACTTTCTATAGAAATTTCGTGTTATTTTTTGACAGTTGTAAAATGACAGATCGTTCCAGTGGTCACAAAATATAGACAACGTTACCTATCTAATAATAACAGCCACCATTTCCACAACCACTTCCACAGCCAGGATAACAATAAAGATAACAACAATATAAATGAAGACGACGGAATGGAAGACTTGAGAGACGCCGGAGAATATATTTGAACATCATCCTTCAAAATATAAGTACAGTAGCCTAAGTTTTGTCCCACTGTTAAGTAGCGTTTCTACTCTTAAAGTGAAAAGGTTGTGAATTCTTTTGCTTGTACAAAACAGATGTTTTCTAGATTACACTCCGCGTTAAATGAAATATAGTCACGTGCCTGCGACGTTTAATGAGAAACAGAGGCAGCTTGTTGTCTGCCTAGCATCTGCGACCTGTTCTAGAGGTTTATGCCACAAATAATAATAAATAACGGAAGTGGAGGGTGGAATACGAAGTGCGGAGAGTTCTAGCAGTCCCCGGGGCCGGCGCCTCCCGGGGGACGCCACGCTGCAGCTTTTTCAGACCGCCTCGCGTCAAGGCTCCCCACGCGCCTCTATCGCTCCAGCGAGGGAGATGCCTTTTGCCATCACGGATTCCTTGTGTTCCCCTTCCGCTTCCAAGCCTCCTTCCTTCTGCTGCTTCTGTACGCTTTACGTTTTACACAATTTGTACGTGGACAGAGGGCAATGATTTAGGGAGTTACCTACAACCGAGTCTTACTCTGTCAGTCTATCGCTTTTTTATGTTTGATACACACTTTGTCCACTGGTAGATGTGAGAGCCTTAGGAAACACCTGTGTGCCAACCGTTTTAAAAAATAACTGGACATCAGCTCTCCAACGGATTCTACTGAATCTTGTAAACGCCGGCCGAAGTGGCCGAGCGGCTCTAGGCGCTACAGTCTGGAACCGCGGGACCGCTACGGTCGCAGGTTCGAATCCTGCCTCAGGCATGGATGTGTGTGATGTCCTTAGGTTAGTTAGGTTTAAGTAGTTCTAAGTTCTAGGGGACTGATGACCTCAGAAGTTAAGTCCCATAGTGCTCAGAGCCATTGGAACCATTTTTGAACCAATCTTGTAAACATTTTACCTCATTCACCTACTTTTGTCTCGCATGATATTTTGTCGGCAAATATTAACAGAAAATCACAAACCCAGACTTGACTGAAACTTTTACTTTACCGTATTTTGAATCTCACAGACGGTTTTCACTCTCATGCGTCCCCTGCCAGCTGCAATTGTGCCTTGCACTGCCCCTTCCACTTCTTTTCAAATCACGTCGTGTACAACAGAATATGTGATCTAGTACAAGAACTGATATTATAACATTGAGGTTACTTCTAAAGTGATGATTGTCAATATAGTTTACTCTATTTTTTTACTATCATCTATGCAACATTATATTTAACTATGTTATTGCCGTTGTGCTCTTCAGTCCAATGACTGGTTTGATGCAGCTCTCTATGCTACTCTATCCTGTGCAGGCCTTTTCGTCTCCGAGTAACTACTGCAACCTACTTCCTTCTGAATCTGCTTACTGTATTCATCTCTTAGTCTTCCTCTACGATTTGTACCCCGCACGCTTCCCTCCAGTACTAAATTGGTGATCCATTGATGCCTCAGAATGTATCCTACCAATCCCTTCTTGTGTTGTGCCACAAATTTCTCTCCTCTCCCCCCGCCCCCCCCCCCCAAATTCTGTTCAGTGTCTCCTCATGACTTACGTGATCTACCCATCTAATCTTGAGCAGTCTTCCGTAGCACAACATTTCGAAATCTTGTTTTGCTCTTCTTGTCTGAACAGCTTGCCGTGCATGCTTCACTTCCATACACTAGTACACTCCATACAAATACTTTCAGAAACGACTTCCTGACACATCTATACTCGATGTTAAAAAAATTATCTTCTTCAGAAAAGCTTTTCTTGCCATTGCCAGTCTACATTTTATATCCTCTCTACTTCGACTATCATCATTTATGTTGCTTCCCAAATAGCAAAACTCATCTACTACTTGAAGTGTCTCGTTTCCTAATCTAATTCCCTAAGAATTATATGATTTAATTCGACTACATTCCATTATCCTGGATTAGCTTTTATTGACGGTCATCTTATATCCTTCTTTCAATACACTGTCCATTCCGTTCAACTGCTCTTGCAAGTCCTTTGTCGCCTCTGGCAGAATTACAATCTCATCGGCAGACCTCAAAGAGTTTATCTGATCTCCCTGGAATTTATTTCCTACTCCAGATTTTTCTTTTGTTTCCTTTATTCCTTTCTCAATATATAAATTGAATAACATCGGGGGCAGGCTACAACCCTGTCTCACTCCCTTCTCAGTCACTGCTTCCTTTTCATGTCCTTCGACTCTTATAACAGCCATCTGGTTTCTGTACAAGTTGTAATTAGCCTCTCGCTCCCTTTATTTTACCCCTGTCAGCCGTAGAATTTGAAAGAGTGTATCCCAGTCAACATTGTCATTAGCTCTCTCTAAATCTATAAATGCAACACACGTAGGATTGCCTTTCCTTAACCCATATTCTATGACAAGTTGTAGGGTCAGTATTGACACGCGTGTTCCTACGCTTCTCCTGAATCTATACTGATCTTCCCCGAGATCGACTTCCACCAGTTTTTCCGTTCTTCTGTAAAGTATTCGTGTTAGTATTTTGCAACCATGACTTATTAAACTGATAGTTTGGTAATTTTCAAACTTGTCAGCATCTGCTTCGTTTAGAATTGGAATTATTACATTCTCCTAGAAGTATGAGTATATGCACCTGTCTCATAAACCTTGCTTACCAAACGGAAAAGCTCTGTCATGGCTGGCTCTTCCAAGACTGTCAGTAGTCCTAACGGGATGTTTTCTACTCTCGGGGCCTTTTTTCGACTCAAGTCTTTCAGTGTTTTGTCAAATTCTTCATGTAGTATTATATTTTCCACCTCATCCATCTACGTTCTCCTCCATTTCCATAATATTGCCCTCAAGTACATCTCCCCTGTATAGACTCTCTGTAACCTCATTCCACCTTTCTGCTTTCTCTTATTTGCTGTGGTCTGGTTTTCCATCTGAGCTCTTGATATTTATACAGGTGGTTCTCTTTTCTCTGAAGGTCTCTTTAATTTTCCCCTAGGCAGCATCTACCTTACCCCCAGTGATATATGTCTCTACATCTATACATTTGTCCTTCAGCTATTCCTGTCCATCTCATTTTTTAATTGTTCGTATTCCCTTTCGCCTCCTTCACTTATTCCACTTTAATATTTTCTCCTTTCATCGCATAAATCCCGTATCTCTTGTGTTCCCAAGACTTTCTACTAGTCCTCGTCTTTTTACCTACTTGATCCTCTGCTGCCTTCGCTATTTCATCTCTCAACGCTACCCATTCTTCGTCTACTGTCTTCTTTTCCCCTGTTCTTGTCAATCGTTCCCTATTGCTGCCTCTCTCTACAACCTCTGGTTCTTTCAGTTTATCCAAGTCTCATCTCCTGTAAACCCTGCCTTTTTGAAGCTTCTTCAGTTTCAATCTGCTGTCCATAACGAATAAATTGTGGTCAGAGTCCACATCTGCCGCAAGAAATGTCTTACTATTTCAAACCTGGTTCCGACATCTCTGTCTCGCCATTATATAGTTAATCGAAAACCTTCCGTTGTCTCCAGGTCTCTTCCACGTATACAGCCACGTATACAACCAATGCAGCAAGGTCGCTATGGTTGATTTTACGAGCCCAAATTAGTTAATCATTCAGACTGTTGCTCCTGCAACTACTGAAAAGGCTGCTGCCCCTCTTCAGGAACCACACGTTTGTCTGGTCTCTCAAGAGGCATCATTCGGTTGTGGTTGCACCTACGGTACGGCTATCTGTATCACTGAGACACGCAAGCCTCCCCAACAGCGGCATGGTCCGTGGTTCATGGAAGAGGAGGAAGGGGGATTTATCTATATTATGCTGTAGTAATGTCATTTCATTAAATGTCTTGCCCATAGTGCGGCAATAGCCTACATTAAGTGCAATAAGCAGGTTGTTACTATTCAGTTATGTTGATTTTCTTCAGTTGGCAGTATGTTAAGCTTTAAAATGTTATTTAGACAGTACGTTTCTTAAACTCTGCGGCATCCGCTTTTGTGGAAGTCTGTTGTTGATTAAGACTAGGAGTAAGACTGGGAGTAAGAGAAAAGATGTAAATAATTATTGTCCTGTGTCCTTACTGACATCTTACTCCACAATAGTGCTGCTATTAAATAGTAGTGTCACAAAACATAGTTTATTGAATGCGATATTGCAGTGCCTGTCTTATTCTCCTTACAATGCGCAAAGTTCCTTTGGACATGCATGAATGTCCAAAGGAAGAGGCACTGCAGCGACTACAGGCGTTGTGAAATACATTAAACGTATTCGAAATTGCGGATAATGACAACCAACAGCTGTATAGTTGAATAACGACAGTGAAATTTGTGCCGGACCGGGACTCGAACCCAGTTCCTGTTTGTCCTGAGTGGTCGCCTTACCATTTTTTAATTTTTTTCTGACTTTTTTAAAAAATGAGGTGAGAGAAACACAAAAACCATAGTATGTCCTTATAACATTATAATTGTCCTGGAAGGAACCAAGCTGCCATCCTACCATGCAGCAGAAAATAACAAGAAAGTGAAAATGGGGACACCTCCGGCACAGTTAAAAAGTATTTGTATGTATTAAAACAAATTAAAATAAACATTCTATTGCAAGCTGTGCATCTGTTAGTTCCTCCTGAGGCGCGTAGTCGCATAGTTTTCCTTTGCTGATCACTTTCCTTAGTCAGTTCCATAAACGACCTCACCGCCGCTCATCTTTGCGCACCCGGCACCTCAACTATCTGGCGATTCCGCAAAAACTGTTCATAGGAAATTTTCATACCACTTCTTGTCCTTTCCTAGTCGTAACAGTTTTGTGTGTCCGTGCTGTAAGTATTGCCAGTAATCCAGTACGTTCATATGTATATCTCTATATATGTAATGGACCGTGATACAAGTACTTAACGCCATGGTTTCGTCTTATGACGCGGAAAATACATTTACTCTGGAAAAATACGATGTCGGAATATATTGCTGGATGTATAGTGCGCCGCATGAACGCCGTGATCTTCGTTTTCAGAGTCCAGTCAACGCCTCACCGCAGACAAGCCGATTGTCGTATGTATCCAGCATGCCGCATTGCTGACACATGGGCGAATCCGCCAAATATACTGCGTACATTTTGTCATTCGTTGGGTATTTCCGGTTCACTACAATGTACCATGTTGACCTGAGTGTTGTAGGTACTGCAGGTGAGGGCTGGTGTACCTTGAGCCACACCAGTTGCCAATTAACAGCTGGATGTTTCCATTCCACCCTGTTGCGGGAGATCTGTAGAAGAAGCAGATGATACGCGTCCTTCGATGTCCACTGTCTGGTAAATGCGCCCGAACGTAACTGTGTTCAACGATTAACGTCCGCACATGCGTTAACTGGGGCGATATATGGCCGACACTGACTGGGAGAAGATGCGTTGTTTGTACTAGTTCTTCGATGATCGTCCATGTAAGTGAGTGATTCCCATTGCGCCACCGTTTTAGCATGGTATTAATATACATGACACGAGCCTTTTCATGTACGTTGACTAAACCATCGGCCCCTTCTCACGCTGGGAGTGTAAGCGTATTGACTGTACCTTAAAGAGCTATCCCAAGCTTACATAGTACCCAAAAGTCTCCTGAATCCTCAGCCATGGTGCTCGTCAAGGGGAGAAAGTGTCTAAGGTGGCACGTATTGGGAGTGAAATAATAGTTGACGAGTGACATTCGCTGCAGCAAATCCATCGACCGTTGGGCGTTTAGTCGTACTGACATGAGAACTCTGAACAACAGCCCTAGTTAGTTGTCTGTAGTCGTTTTTGCCGTCTCCTTGTGAAATCTGATACCCAAATATTCATGAATTGTGATTTTCGGAAGTTCAGCTCGCTGCCAGCTGCCATGCCATACGTCTGCAGCCAATCCAGTGCAGATCGGGTCTCCCTCTCGTTCAGGGCGAGGAACACTGTGTAATCAGCTTATGCTCTACATTTGAATGATAGATTCCTCAGGGAGATCCCGGAAAGTCGGTGGTGAAGGTCTACGAGGCACGGTTCTAACGCGATCGCATATAGGAGGATCGACATGGGGCAACCCTGCCTGACAGATCTTAAGATTTTAAAATACTCTGTTCTGCCTCCGTTCATCACCATCGGTGATCTGGCACCGGGCAACAGCCGCATCCGATCGGTTCTAGGCGCTTTAGTCTGGAACCGTGCGACCGCTGCGGTCGCAGGTTCGAATCCTGCCTCGGACATGGATGTGTGTGACGTACTTAGATTAGTTAGGTTTAAGTAGTTCTAAGTTCTAGGGGGACTGATGACCTCAGATGTTAAGTCCCATAGTGCTCAGAGCCGTTTGAAAAGCCGCATCACTGTTGTGGTCAATAATCGCAAGATACCAATCTTATTCATCATCGCAGCGAGGTACACATGATACACCAGATCAATGGCATGATCGAAATCTATAGCAATTAGTGGCCACCGGAGGCGACGGCATGCAGCCGCGAGGTCGATTTTGTAACGGAAGTCTCCCAACACCGTGTGGTTATTACTGATGCTGCCAAGGCAAGTCTGATCGGCATGTATTCGATTCACCAACGACGTTTTGATACGACTGCCCAATGTGACCATAAAGATCTTGTAGTCACTATTAAGGAGTGTCAAGGGAAGATTATCACAAGGTCGTTTGCCATCACTTGCATTGGGTTTCGGGATCATGGGCCGTTTCGTGAATTCTACAAGAACCGGAACGTCTTGCCGGAGAAAATCATTAAACATTCATAACCACATCGGTGTCGTAATGGTCGCAAAGGCACGGTAAAATTCCAACGGGAATCCATCATGGCCTGGGGACTTGTTGGAGGTACCACGTGAAACCGCTTCCTCCAGCTACTCGCACGTAATTTCACGTCCGCTTTTCTGTTCACATGCGTCGCGTCTAGCGTCTCGTCCAGAACGGCCCCTCAACTCCCTCTGGCCCTCCTCGTCGCTCGCTTAGAATCTGTTAAAATGTTCTGTAAACGCTTGTGCTATGCCCTTTTGTGTTGAGAAACAATGGCCATAGTCGAGATCGAGCCCATCTCCTTCTTCATTCCTTATTCGTTGGGCAGGCAGTCCTGCGACCTCTCGCGTATCTTCGTACCCGTCATCCTTAGCGTCGCAAGTTGTATAAACTTTGCCTTGACTCGGTCGACAGCTGTCTGGCGTTCTGGTGTAGCTGGTTGAGCGAAAAGTTCACGGAGGGCCGTAAGGTAAAAGTCAAAGGTCGTGGGCTGCCATCGAGAAAACTCCTTCCCATAACCTATTAACGTCCTCCATAAATATGGCTTCGCGCACTCGATTCACCACTGTAGGACAGAACCATAAGAATTTCGTCGACGGATGCAGCAATGCCAAATGTACTCCGCCGTGCGTCGGCTTTCTGCATCATGCAGGTAGGAGACGTTGATCTTCCAATTACCCCTCCGTTTCCATACCTGCTGTCTAGCAAGGGTAGCCGTACAAATATATGCCTCATGGTCTGTAACCGCAGTCGGCCAGATGTCTCTGTTCATTGTCGACATCGCTTGGTGTCTTGAGACATGGTTCTGATCCAAACGGCTCGCGGAGTGGCTCGTAAAAAATGTGTATCCCGATTGTTTGTAATACTTCAGGTCCCATGTAGCGACTAATTCGATCACGTTGACCAGCTCCCGAAATTATTGGTTAGGAGTATCGTCAGGATGTTGGATTTTCCTGTCGAGTACACAACTAATATCTCCGCCGAGTGTGCAAGCATCGTATCGTCCCCAGAACAACGGTGTTACCTCATGGGCTTAAAAATCTGCTCGTTCTCTTCTCTTATCAGAACCTGATTGTGCTTCATCAGAGTCTGACGGTGCGTATACAGGGTGGTCCATTGATCGTGAACGGGCCAAATATCTCAAGAAATAAGCGTCAAACGAAAAAACTACAAAGAACGAAACTTGTCTATCTTGAAGGTGGAAAGCAGATTGCGCTATGGTTGTCCCGCTAGATGGCGCTGCCTTCGGTCAAACGAATATCAACTGCGTTTTATTAAATAGGAACCCCCATTTTTTATTACATATTCGTGTAGTACGAAAAGAAATATGAATGTTTTAGTTGGACCACTTTTATCGCTTTGTGATAGATGGCACTGTAATAGTCACAAAGATTGGATGTGCTAATCAATACCGCTTCACCCGCACACGAGCTATGTGCCGGACATCCACCATACTGTAAGCACACCGCCATTCTGTCATGCAGTGAAACATCTTGTAGTAACATCGGCAGAACATTACGCAGGAAATCAGCATACATTACACCATTTAGACCGCCATCGATAAAATGGGGGCCGATTATCCTTTCTCCCATAATGACGCACCATACATTAACCCGCCAAGGTCGCTGATGTTCCACTTGTCGCAGCCATCGTGGATTTTCCGTTGCCCAATAGTGCATATTATGCCGGTTTACGTTACCGCTGTTGGTGAATGACGCTTCGTCGCTAAATAGAACGCTTGCAAAAGTCATCGTCCCGTAATTTCTCTTGTGCCCAGTGGCAGAACTGTACACGAGGTTCAAAGTCGTCGCCATGCAATTCCTGGAGCATAGAAATATGGTACGGGTGCAGTCGATGTTGATGTAGCATTCTCAACACCGACGTTTTTGAGATTCCCGATTCTCGCGCAATTTGTCTGCTACTGATGAGCGGATTAGCCGCGACAGCAGCTAAAACACCTACTTGGGCATCATCATTTGTTTCATGTCGTGGCTGACATATCACATGTGGCTGAACACTTCCTGTTTCCATAAGTAACGTAACTATCCGGCGGTGCTCCGGACACTTGGATGATGTCCAGGATACCGAGCGGCATACATAGCACACGCCCGTTGGGCATTTTGATCACAATAGCCATACTTCAACACGATATTGACCTTTTCCGCAATTGGTAAACGGTCCATTTTAACACGGGTAATGTATCAGGAAGCAAATACCGTCCGCACTGGCGGAACAACCGAAATGAAATGTTCCAACGTACCTACGTTCGGTATTTTAATTTAAAAACCTACCTGTTACCAACTATTCGTCTAAAATTGTGAGCCATATGTTTGTGACTATTACAACTTTATCTATCACAAAGCGAAAAAGTGTCCCAGCAAAACATTTATATTTCTGTACGTACTACACGAATATGTAGTAAAAAATGGGGGTTCCTATTTTAAAAAAAACACAGTTGATATATCCGTTTGACCTATGGAAGTGCCATCTAGCGGGCCAACCATAGCGCCATCTGGTTTCCCCCTTTAAGCTACACGAGTTTCGTTATTTGCAGTTTTTTCGTTTGATGCTTATTTCGTGAGATATTTGGCCCGGTCACTATCAGTGGACCACCCTGTATACTGATCAAGCGTACTTCACCTATGGTAACGGCCATACCACGTGCCGAACTCTAATACTCCACTTAGTCAGCAGGTATCCCTTCCTTCAACAGTATCGCAGCGCCAACGCCTCTCTCGTCACACAGGGAACAGTAAATATCGCAACTGCGACAGTCCGAGGGTGGAAGTTTTCGAACTTCCGGTAACTGTGCTACGTCTAAGTCTGCACCCCTTATAATGTCACCGAGAGTCTGTTTTTTTACAGGCGTCTCAGTGCTATTGCTGTTAACAGATCCCAAATTGTTAAGGCTTTCGTGGCCACTTGTTGACAAACTGCCTATTGGCTTCTGTCTCGGGTTCTTCGGCCGACGCTCATCTGATGATTTTTCTGACGTTTCGCCAGCACGAGTGGCTGGCATTGTCAAAGCTTCACCCTCCATTGCCGGTGGTGAACTGGAGCCGAGCTCGCGGCCGCAGACTATATGTACCTGGCGCGCCAACGTCCGAGGGCTTCTCCGCGGTCATTTCCGGTGCGGTTCTCCTCTTGCTACCTGCGACGGTCGTTCGCTGCAGTACGGGACGCCAGGATCCGTTTACCTTAAGGCTTTCCTCTTTCTTGTTGAAACTGTTCGCGTGTTTTTGTATCTCTACAGCTTCTCTAAACAAGCGCGTGTGATAGTGTTTCTCTACAGACAGAACTTCCGTGTCGGCGAATTTTATTACGTGGTCGGTCTCATCCTTTCCAATAAGCTTGTTGTTTGGCTGTCGACGTAGATAGGGCACGTTACAGTCGCTAATACTTCCGTAAACAGGCTGCTTTCCTTCTACCATCCCCTGTCGGCCCCTCATGTGGCCTGCCCGCTGTTCCGCGTACTCTCGCGGTCTTATACTGGCAGAGTGTGTAGCTCCTCTTTCATCATCTGTTCCCCACGGGGGTGGATGTTGTGACCAGTCCCATCGTCCCATCGTTGTCGTGCGTTTTAAGCGCCGTAGCTCCCCAGTATCCTGTTGCCGTATGTCGGACTCCTCCGCTGTCTCTGGAGCAACGTCATGGCAAGGTGGAGTCGTCGTCCCGCTGGCTAGCCGTGCATCCACGCCAGGAAGTTCTTTTGTATCCATGGTCGTCCTGTACCGGAAAACGCCTCAGCATTGCCTGCTGGATCTGGTTGGTCGTTCTCCAGCGTGAGTTGGCGCTTCTTCTGGGTATTTTTGATCACTGTTTCCATTGCCGAGCCTCGGAATCAGAGGTCAGCATGGCCTCTTCATGTTCGAGAGGGACTTAGTACTCCTGCGCTGTCGAATTATCGCCGTCCGTAAGAGCTGTATCCGAAGGGGCCATGAGCGCGCCGAAGGAAAAGCGGTCCAGTGCAACGCCTTCCTTCCGTGGTTCGCCACGATCTGTCTCTGTCCGTACGTTCCGGTACGTTTCTGTCACCCGGCGTGCGTCATTGCCTAATGCCGTGACATAGGTCGTGGGGAGCATGGTCGGATGCGGTGTGAGTGGTGGATCATCCCGTGGCATCTGTAACAACCTTCGTTGGATACACTCAGAACGTATGTGTCCCTCCTTCCCACAACCAGAGCACGCTCTTGGTTGTCCGTCATAGATGACAATCGCCCTACAACGAGCGATGTACAGGTATGACGGAACATGTTTTCGTAGTTTGATCCGTATTTGCCTGATGCCCTTGAGGACAGGATACATTTTGAAACTCTCCCGTTCTTCATCCAAATGGGATATAACCGTTCCGTAAAAATGCATGGCGTCTGTCACCAATTTTTCTAACACTTCGAATAGAAGCTCAGAGACGCGGATCGTTCGGAGACCCATGCCGGCGTGTTCAGTTGTAAGCGCCCCAACATTCCTTTCCGAATGACAGATACGAAGTCCTTGTCGGCGTCGAAATAGTAGTTCATCTCATGCCGCTTCATAAATGAGCTTGACACAGACCACACCACTGACTATAAATAAGTGTATTCCCACTAGAACGTCCGGCTCTATTTTTACCTCGTGCCGTAAATAACGTTCTACCTCGTATGCCTTCGGTCGAGCACATTCGTTAACAAAACTAAATTTGATTGTCGATTAGTCGGCCGTTGTAGCCGAGCGGCTCTAGGGGCTTCAGTCTATAACCGCGCGACCGATACTGCCGCAGGTTCGAATCCTGCCTCTAGCATGGATTTGTGTGATGTCCTTAGGTTAGTTTGATTTAACTAGTTATAAGTTCTAGGGGACTGATGACCTCAGATGTTAAGTCCCAGCCGGCAGGTGTGGCCGTGCGGCTCTAGGCGCTGCAGTCTGGAACCGCGAGACCGCTAAGGTCGCAGGTTCGAATCCTGCCTCGGGCATGGATGTGTGTGATGTCCTTAGGTTAGTTAGGTTTAACTAGTTCTAAGTTCTAGGGGACTAATGACCTCAGAAGTTGAGTCCCATAGTGCTCAGAGCCATTTGAACCATTTGTTAAGTCCCATAGTGCTCAAAGCCATTTGAACCAAGTGTCGATTAGCGCAACGGCAAGGCCAGGATTCATTCTGTGTAGAGACACACAGCTACATACTTAACGTAAACACCTCTCGCGCAGGGACAAAAATGTTCAAATGGCTCTGAGCACTATGGGACTTAACATCTTAGGTCATCAGCCCCTAGAACTTAGAACTACTTAAACCTAACTAACCTAAGGACATCACACAACACCCAGCCATCACGAGGCAGAGAAAATCCCTGACCCCGCCGGGAATCGAACCCGGGAACCCGGGTGTGGGAAGCGAGGCGCAGGGACATGAACACCGTCTGAGCAGCTGCACCGCTGAAGGCTGACTGAGAACTATGACATTTCTCTGGCAATACCGGTCAAGTGACTTTCAAGTACAAAGTATGACCTGTACGGAAACATACATAAGAGATGTACGAGACCAGGTCGTAGATGCATGGTTGACGACATGAGGAAGTTTGGGTCCACCCGTTATAAGCTGGAAACTCGGGTTCGAGTCCCGGTCCTACACAAATTTTTCATTGCCGTCATTCCATTCTACAGCTGATAGTTGTCATTATTTGCAACTGCGATCACATTTAATGTTTAGTTAATATGTCACAGTTACAATTACGTAAGTGTTGCTCGTCCGAGAAAAACGTTTATACATTTACTTCTTAAATATTACAATCCTTAAATAACTAAATATCGCCAATTGGTATTTTTTGTTATTTGTAAAAGGCGTTTGATCGTGTGGAACACAAAGTCAAAAAAATTAAATTCTATCGACCTGCTGGATTATGTCAGACAAATAACTTCACTTGTACTTAGAAAATAATACTAATAGTCTTACGGTACAATTCATGTAATTCTGGAGGAATAGGAAATTTTAGCGACTGCACAGAAATCATGAAACGAGCTCGGCAGGGTTCAATTTTGAGCCCACTCATTTTCATTAAGTATGGGAATTATCTTTGACTTAACAAACACCAAGTGTAGTTGACATTCTTTTCTGACGATAAAAGCGTTTACATCACAAACTCATCGAAATAAAGAGACGTAAGAAGTTAATATTTGTGGTTTTCAAGAAGTACGCATTGGTTCCCTGAAAATGGGCGCTCCTTTAACTCTGAGAAAAGTATAGTATAATAGTCAGGGAAAGTGTATAACAGTCAAAATTTTTGTTTGATCATTGATGAAAACTTGAACAGAAAGAAACATGTTACTGAACAGCTCAAGCACCTAAACACAGCTACTCTTACACTTCACATAATTGCTCGTTTTGGAAAAAAAAATTCTGTATATTAAGTCATTTTGTAGATCTCCAGTCACTGATACCTGACATAATTTTCTGGAGTATCATCATCCAGAATGAAAATGATTGAAAATACTGATGGCTCAAAAGTGAAGAGGGAGAATTATATGTGGTATTCAGCCAAGAGTACGATTAGAAATCACAGTATGTACATTATCTAATGAAATTCTTTATAAATAACCCATAAGAATTTCCGAAGGACAATGCTATTCACATCTGAAACACTATAAAAAAAAATTGCGTGTGTTACTCATTACTAAAGATATCTGTGTTTAAGAAAGCTGCCATAAAATTCTGTGCTCATTTGCCAAATAACGTAAAAGCCTGATAGGTAGCACAGCAAATTATAAATGTAGTCTAAAATCCTGTCCAACTGCATCTGTTCCACAGAATAATATTTACTGTAAACTTTACAGGATGTGTAGCTAAAGTAAATTAATCATGAAATCTTCTCGGGTGGCCAGCCGAGTGATGACGTCGTCTCGTAGCAACTTTTCGATGAGTTTCGTACCGATCATCTTGAAGCAAAGATGATGGGTACGAAACTCACCAAAACGTTGTGACAAGACGACGCCACCACTCGGCTGATCAGCCGAGAAGACTTCATCAATGGAATACGCTGAGAAATCCCACAATCACAAATAAAGAAAATTAATTTAAGTGTATCATTTGTTAACGGAGTGCTACGACAAACTGCTGTTTAGTAACGTGTAAATGTTCAGCCATACCTTCAACGCTATTATGTATATGTAGTGGATAAACTGACCGCCGGACGGGGTGGCCGAGCGGTTCTAGGCGCTACAGTCTGGAACCGCGAGACCGCTAAGGTTGCAGGTTCGAATCCTGCCTCGGGCATGGATGTTTGTGATGTCCTTAAGTTAGTTAGGTTTAAGTAGTTCAAAGTTCTAGGAGACTCGTGACGTCAGAAGTTAAGTCCCATAGTGCTCATAATCATTTGAACCATTTTTTAAACTGACTCATTCAACGACATTTGGGTAAAATCGAGCAAACGATGTGCAGAATGTATACACAGATGAGCCAAAACATTATTACCACTGCCCACCGCGACGCTGAATGCCTCTTGGTTGTGTTGTGGGACGTACCACAGTAAGGAAATAACGTAAGCGGAAGAGGGAGAAATGGGCAGTCATTATAGTGAAGATACGGACCGCCAATGCGGAAATCCACTGATAAAGCTGATTTGACAAAGGGCAAATTGATGAGGCGCTGCGGCTAAAAACGAGAAGCTCTTAAACGGAGAAGCCTATCTCCTGTTTTCGTATCGCTGTCGTGAGCACCTACGGAAAGTGGCTGAAGGACGGTGAAACCTCGAGTGGCCGTATCGTACTGGCCACCTCGTCTCATCACAAAATGTAGAGGTCGGAGGATCCCCCACTGTGTAATCTAGGACAGACAGCGATCTGTGCCACATATGATAACAGGTACAATGCTGGTGCAGGCACAAGTGTTTCTGAGCACACCGTTCAAAGGCCATTGTTGGATACGGAGCTCCACATCACACGGCCACTATGTGTTCCTGTGTTGGCTCAACGACATCGTCAGGTATCACTGAGCTTTCGACGAGGATCAATTGAAAACTGTCGCCTGTCGAACGAATCGCATTTCTTGTTACACCAGGTAGATGGTTGGATTCCTACACTCCGTCATCCAGACTACTGGCTGCACGAAATATGCGCCGCGACCCAGATACAGGCCGGCGAGGGCAGATTTACGCTATGGGGTACATTAAGTTGGGATTCCATGGGATCTGTGATTGTTACCGAAGGCATCATTATAGCAGTGAACATTATTGAGCACCACCTGCATCGCTTCATGCTTGAAGTCTCCCCATACGACGATGACACCTTTCAGCACTATAACAGTCCCTATTGCAATATCAGGATCGTGCTACAGTGGTTTGAGGGGCATTATAGTGATTTCACATTGATGTCTTTGTCAGAAAATGTACCTGATCTGTATCCATTGGAAAACATATCGGGCGACAGCTGCGTGCCCGTAAACCATCATCCCGTAATTTGCGGGAATTGCTTGACGTTTACGTAGACATCTCATGCCACCTACATTTGCAAACCTGTCAAGGACTTGCAGAATCCATAGCAAACAGAATATCTGTTGTACTGTCTTTGAAAAGTAGAACGAGTCGACATTAAACTTGTGGTGACAGTGTTTTGGCTCATCTGTGTAAATTATTTTCCAGCTTGCTATACAAATCACCTTTTTTTTCTCGTATACTAAGTAGCGTAAGTCAATTTTCAATCCCATTCTATTACGAATCATTCTGTGGATTATTAATACATTCATGTCAGCCTACAAAATCAGAAGAAGAGCACAAAGTCACCAAAGAATGGTAGGAAACTCTGTGTGCACCCAGAATATGCAATTTTCAAAGTTTAATTAAGCTATCAAGAAATGAACCCAGGTACGAAACGGTTGTGCAGATCACTGTGGCAAATGTTCCAGTCTCGACTTTCATGTGATACATGATAATAGTATGAAGACAATGGAGAAGATAAATCATAATGATGGCGTATAGCCACCTACTCTCCATTATCATTGAAAGTGCTGGGTGGTATAACGTCACCATCCGACAAAATAGGCTGTAAAACAGGTTTCTTCTACCCTCTTTCCAGGAAGGAATACGGATGTAGTTTAAAACTAGGCTAAATAATTAGCACACGAATTGAGAATGAAGAGGTGCACACTGCCAGTTCCACGGAACAATACAACAGCGGTGTATTTGATTGTGAGAAATCGAACCTACCACAGTCTTGTTAGAGCTATGTGTTATCAGAAGCCGTGCGGTTAAAGGCGCTGCAGTCTGGAACCGCAAGACCGCTACGGTCGCAGGTTCGACCCTGCCTCGGGCATGGATGTTTGTGATGTCCTTAGGTTAGTTAGGTTTAACTAGTTCTAAGTTCTAGGAGACTAATGACCTCAGAAGTTGAGTCCCATAGTGCTCAGAGCCATTTGAACCATTTGTTATCAGAATCGTGATTTGAGACCACTCATACGCCAAGCACGGGTATTAATGCAGCTTGCGAATCTCGAAAGAATTGTCCAGTCGACCCGTCTTCATACCAGCCAACAGAGACTGTAGAAGGCGCGTGAGGCCCACAGATCCTCTTACTGAAGAAACAAGATAAATGCTGACGCGGCGCAATCGAGGCCTATTTTAATACGTATCTTGAACTTTTGGGTTATGCTTTATGCTGTTAAGGTACGACAGGCAGACTGTTTCTTGAAAATCTTTTTGTCAGTTATTTCTGG
The DNA here is from genome assembly GCF_023864345.2 of Schistocerca serialis cubense. Classification (NCBI taxonomy): domain Eukaryota; kingdom Metazoa; phylum Arthropoda; class Insecta; order Orthoptera; family Acrididae; genus Schistocerca; species Schistocerca serialis. The sequence goes on along the minus strand of NC_064640.1, from coordinate 594,706,198 downwards.
CAAAACGATTACGAATTTACGACATATTACGGTTCATACATGGTTTTCGTTTTGGTTTCTGATTCCCTCAATGATTTTGGCTGCGTACGACGAACTGCTATGGATTGATTCCTTTTGTGGTCACAGTTCAGCCTACTCGAGCTGTACTGATTTCTGTCTAAGTCTTGCATCATGAAGACTGTTGGCCATTAAAACTACAACACCATGAGTACAGCATTTAAAAAAATTATCCAACTGGCTTGATGCGTACTGTATCTAGTGCTCGGAAATTCCAGTTACAATCTTCTAGGGCTTGCAGAAAGGAATGAGTACATAATATTTTGAATAGGAACCCATGTCGGGAAAAGTCATCCAACGAGGCTACAGAGCGTTAAAGTTACTGACTCCGGTGCCTATAAGTGTGTATATATACAATGTGAATCCGTGGTGATGTTACAGACTTTCAAGGATGATGGTGACGAATAAATGCATCAATTATAGGTAAGGCTCCCCGCCTCGGAAACAAGCGAGACGAAAGTTACAGGCGAAAATCACTCCGATCCTCTGACAGTCGAATACATGTACCGATACTGTTGTTGCTTAGAATTTCGGGCAGGCAACTTTAAGAGGTAGTAATATGCTCCAAAACAAGAAAGAGAATGTCATTAAACATGGGCTTTGTGTGGTGTCACCGCCAGACACCACACTTGCTTGGTGGTAGCCTTTAAATCGGCCGCGGTCCGTTAGTATACGTCGGACCCGCGTGTCGCCACTATCAGTGATTGCAGACCGAGCGCCGCCACACGGCAGGTCTTGAGAGTCTTCCTAGCACTCGCCCCAGTTGTACAAACGACTTTGCTAGCGATGGTTCACTGACAAATTACGCTCTCATTTGCCGAGACGATAGTTAGCATAGCCTTCAGCTACGTCATTTGCTACGACCTAGCAAGGCGCCATTACCAGTTACTATTGATGCTGTAAAACATGTACCGTCAAGAGCGATGTTCACCATTTATGGATTAAAGTTAGCCGGCCGAAGTGGCCGTTCGGTTAAAGGCGCTGCAGTCTGGAACCGCAAGACCGCTACGGTCACAGGTTCGAATCCTGCCTCGGGCATGGATGTTTGTGATGTCCTTAGGTTAGTTAGGTTTAACTAGTTCTAAGTTCTAGGGGACTAATGACCTCAGCAGTTGAGTCCCATAGTGCTCAGAGCCATTTGAACCATTTTTTTGATTAAAGTTAAGTATTCCACAGCTACGTCCTTTTTTGCTAGTCTCATTTCCTTGACCTGTTCCAGACCTCACGCCAGCCTGCGTGAGCTAAAACGCGTGCCTTTCGGCTTCCTCTCATAGTGGGTTGGCTCTCTTGCCAACCCTCAACACTTTGAAATACATATCGGCCGGCCGCGGTGGCCGAGCGGTTCTAGGCGCTTCAGTCCGGAACCGCGCGACTGATACGGTCGCAGGTTCGAATCCTGCCTCGGGCATGGATGTGTATGATATCCTTAGGTTAGTTAGGTTTAAGTAGTTCTAAGTTCTAGGGGACTGATGACCTCAGATGTTAAGTCCCATAGTGCTCAGAGCCATTTTAACCATTTGAAATACATATCTGAGGAGCTGTGAGCACGTGTTCATCGCCGCTAGTGTGAAGCGTATGTTCTCTATTGAACAAGTGATCATAGCTCTTAAGGTATGCATTTTACAGCCCACGTTTACCTGACTTTTTCCTTTTTTTGGCCCATACTACCATATATGAAATTTCCTATTCTACAGTCTTATCGACCATAGTAGTGGTACATGTATTCGACTGTCTAAGACATCAGAACAGTTTTCGTTTATAACTTTCAACTCGTCTGTTTTCTGTACAGGGATCCTGAACTCCCATCGATAAATTTACCCTTCTCCGCCACCCTGACAGTTCGTAGCATCGTCACGGAATCACCCTTTATATAAACACATCCCATACAGGTGCCAGCGCCTGTAACGTTGCGATATGTAGCGCCGTTGAATTACGTTTCGGGACATGGCTTCCTGTTCCAACCATTATGCACTCACTCTCATCTACGAGTCTTTGAAGTTTGCAACGGAAATTTCCGGAAACTCTGCAGACTTTGAGAGGATAATGATTAACATTTCTTCACTACCGTAGGAAGTAGTTTGGAATATAGCCACATATATTTTGAATATAAGATTAGATTATACATCGAGTTTTTTATTCACAAACTGCTTCGAATTTTGCTTTTGGAAGATTCTGCTAAGGTTCGTATAAGGAGATACTTCTACCAATGCATACCAGAAATTCGACATCGACAATATTGTGGCGTACCAAGACTTTGGTTCATCGTTCCACGATACTATACCACCTGTTGGCCGGGATCCCACGACTGTCACGACAATATTAAATCGGTGAGTTCAGGAAGGCCATACTCAACGCCTAGTAGCATCTCAGTGGTAGCGCATGTCTAGCGCGAGAAAGTACAGAAAAATTATTTGATCGGTGTTCTTGGGTCGTACAGCCATTTCAAGTACCTTGAGTCAGGATATTGGTCTGTCTGCATCAAGATTCGTATCCGCAAGGACAGTGAGGCGACGTTTGGACCACCGTGAAGTGTTAGTACAACGACCATTATTGCGGCTTCTATTGACGAGGCAGCAGAGAGGCGCACCGACGATAGACCGCCCAAAGCCTCCCTTGGACACATGAGTCATTTCGGTCGAGTCCCAGTTGTGAGTACAGCATGACGACGGACGTATCCGTTGGTGGAGGCTCCTTGTGGATAGAGCGTTGCCAGATTGAATTCTTCATCGTCATGCAGGCGTGATGGTATTGAGTGCCTTTGGGTAGTGTAAGATAACGTAAATGCGCGCACCCGTAACATTTCGACCAAGCTGGTGACGAACGATGCATTTTGCCAGTTGGATGGCCGCAAACAGTGAAGGTTACCACAATGTTCGGAACCTCACGGCGCCGAACCGCCCAAGCGGGCTGCAATTAGACGCTTTCTAGGTTCAGGCGCTGGCAACGCTGTCTCACATCGGCTTTTTGCGTTTCAGTGGCGAGTTTTGAAATAACGGAGAACCACATGTGAACAAACTTTGGCGTGAATGGCCGATTACACTTACATAACTAATAAGCTTGGAGAGTGACCTATAGCTACAAGTGAAATTAACATTCCAGAATCCATCTCAATAGTTAGTGAACCGATTATATTTTTATAGAAGAAAGAAATTATATTAATTAAGCAGGACCTATCGACAGGAAGGAGCTTGTTTGGTGGTGGGGGCTTTCAAGAACGGCGATTGGCTAAACTTCAATGCTGAGCGGTTACAGATCGACTGACGTGAGATCTTCCGAAATGCTGGTAACCTCAGTGTACTTCTTGACTTACCTCCAGACAGGCAGAACGTGACTTACTTAGTCTGATTGTTGGTGATTTATTACTTGTTCTTCACGAACAACGGAATGTGTACTGGACTCCATAAGCGTATGGCACGCCGTGTGAAGTCTCATTAAGAGTGATGTGGTGTCACCGCCAGACACCACTCTTGCTAGGTGGTAGCCTTTAAATCGGCCGCGGTCCGGTAGTATACGTCGGACCCGCGTAACGCCACTGTCAGTGACTGCAGACCGAGCGCCGCCACACGGCAGATCTAGAGAGATTTCCTAGCACTCGCCCCAGTTGTACAGCCGACTTTGCTAGCGATGGTTCACTGACAAATTACGCTCTCATTTGCAGAGACGATAGTTAGCATAGCCTTCAGCTACGTCATTAGCTACGACCTAGCGAGGCGCCATTCTCATTTGCTATTTATCTTGTGATGCATGTACCGTCGAGAGCTATGTTCACAACTTATCGATTAAAGTTAAGTTTCCAACAGCTACGTACTTTATTTGCTAGACTCAAATCCTTTAACTGTTCCAGACCTCATGCCAGCCTGCGTGAGCTTAAACGCGTGCCTTTCGACTTCCTCTCATAGTGACTTGGCTGTCTTGCCAAGTCACAACAAGTGACAGAATAGTTTAAGTAATTGTTAGTATTTATAGTGAGTTAAGTACTGGAGTAACGAATCACTTGCACTTAAGAATATTGGCAAAGGATCTGATATGTTGTATGAAGCAACAATTGTTGTACTGAGATGCTGTGAGCAATATACAGTTACTTTCTAGGCTGTAACGTGTAATTGTGATCCTTTCAATTTATGAATTAATGTTAATTTTTTACATTCCTGACTCACTTCGTGGCCTTGTAACAAGACAACAAAAGGAAGATTGAGTACATAGGTGTGGGTGACAAAAAAGGGTACAGCAACTCCGTATGCACACAACACCAAATAACTTATCATGCCTGGTTTACATAGCCGCTACTTTCGAGAGAAGCCGTTTTACTTCCGATGTGTGAAGCCTGTCAAATGTGTCCTATCTTTAAGGTCTCTGTGACATCATCCATTCACACATAAATACTACATGGTACTCGTGCTAGTCTGAGATTCCCGGGTACAGAAGGTTTTGTTTGGTTCCTCTGTCAAGCATGTTCTCTATATCTCTCACGCTTTCAAAAAATACAGTTATGGTTTTCCGAGAGACTGGCACACAACGATTCGCCAGACACTACGAATGACGAACACTGTTATAGAGTTGAAACGGCAAGGAATGACGTACGTGTATCTGTCACATAACATCACTTCGGCCCGATGAACTGCAGTGTTACAGCCATATCTGTTCCCAGAGATGGTAGCTCTGTGTACTGTATCTCATATCCTGTATACACACAAATCACTTACAAATTTAATCATGTATAAATATTCGTCATTTTCTTTCCTTTCTGATGTATCATTTCTAATGGCCAACACTGTTTTTTCTATATGTACAATGTACCGGCTTGCTGTTTCAATAACTCTTTGATTTAATTTATCATTTCCATCACTCCCGCTTTACGTAATACTTCTGTCGTAACGTCTTCAATTGTAAGATTTTCACGGGTACAGCGTTGCAATGCTATTGCCGTCAGTTTTACATAGTCATCATTACTTCGGTAGCCACATCACCAGAATCTGACATGTATGTGTAAGATTGACCACTAGATTGCGACTTTTTAAAACGGGGAAGCTATGTGTGTAGAGAACAGACAAATCTTTTTTGTATTTAAGTGATTAAAGCCCAAGGGTGCTGATCCATGAAGAGTGTCACGCGATAAGTTTTTTGTATATCTTCTAAATGATGAACTAGGGTCTCGTAACTACTTCAGTTGCTCTCATCTTTTTGTAGTTTATTTTTTTCCCCCGTATTCCTTCATTTTCTCGCCAAGTTGCTTTTTTTCCTTTCTACTGTCCATGTTGTTCCCAATTTATTGTTTTCTCTCTCTAGAAAGCCTTTTAAATTTCGTATTTTATTCTTAAATAGGTTTCATTCTCTTATTGTTGATTCACAGATGTGGATTCATCTCCATTAGTGGTTCCCATCATTTCTGAGACCATTACACTGAAGTTAAATCAGATATTAGACAGTAACCCCGTCCTTATCGTCAACATTGCTTCCTAACTAAGCTTGAGACTGAAAAAAAAAATTCTTTGAAAGATTTCATTCTAAAAATGATGAAAGATAAATGATATTTAGTGTCGGCGTTTTGCTAAATCATGAATGGTGAGTCCATTAGCTAATTGTTACTCCTTGTTTCTATCAAACTTTTTTATATAATGACGAAGCAGTTCTTAGTGCATCGTGAATGCTACCTACAACTCGTCCTCAGAAAAGAAAGCTATCAACGTTGAGGGTAGACACTTGTTACGAAACATGCTTCCTCTGCACCACTCCTCTTCCTAGTGACGCTGGATCCACCCACACCCTGACCCCTTTCAAAATCAACTGAGTTAAAACGCTTTCTACTATACTTACTGTTTGTAAACCAATTGATTAATTGACTGGTAGATTTTATTTCTGAAATGGCACAGATTGTAAGATTTCGCTCTGCCAGGTAATAATAATAATAATAATAATAATAATAATAATAATAATAATAACAATAACAGTAATGTGTAGCCCCTACGATAATATAGTTACCATATGTCACACTTTTACTGTCATAGATGCATTGTACAAAGTTTGGATGTGAGGAAGATGTTCATTCATTTGTTTCAATAGTTGTAACTTCCACAACATTGCCTCAGGGGTTTCTATTAGTCCTGAAAATAAAAAAAATGTAATTAGTACAAAGTTTTGCAATTAATGTTACAGTCTTACGAAATGATGATCTTTAAAAAAAAATCTGTTTCGTGACTGAAACATAATTGAATGCTTTTCTTTTCTCCGTAGAAGATTTCTTTTTGCCACTCTGGCAGCAGTTACCCTAAGATTAGAAACCACTAATGTACATCTGCGTGACTATTCTACAATTCATAATTAAATGCCTATCAGAGGGTTCATCGAACCACTTTCACCCTTTTTCCCCTACCGCTCCGTACACGGACCGCACCAGGGAAAACCGAACACAAATTTTTTCCGTGGCAGCTGTGATTTCTCTTATTTTATTAAAATGACCATTCCTCTCTGTGTAGGTGGGTATAAGCAAAATATTTTCGCATTCGGAGTAGAAAGTTGGAGATGGAATTTTCGTGAAAAGATGTCGCCCCAACGAATAACGCCTTTGTTTTAATGATTGCCACCTAAAGTCGCATATCACACATTTGACACACACTCTACCGCTTAGCTATAGTACAAAACTTCTTTGAACTTTTTCGATGTCCCTCTTTAACCCTGTATGTTAAGGAGCCCATGCTATACAACAATATTCTAGCAGAAGACGGACAAGTGTAATGTAAACATTCTCGTTAGTACACCTGTTGTATACTAAAAGTGTTCTACCACTGAAACGAAGTCTTCGTCTCGTTTCTCCCACCACATTATCTGTGCGACCGTTCTAATTTAAGATTTTCATATTTGTTATTCGCAGATAACTAGTTTAACTGATAGCCTATACATTTTTGCTATTTATTAAGTAACTCAAATTTAATGGATTTCTTTTAGTAGTCATGTGGATTACCTTACACATTTCATTGATTAGGGTCAACTGCCACTTTTCTCACCATACAAATATCATATATAAATCATTTTTTAAATGGTTTTGATCTTCTGATGTCTTTACTAGACAGTAAATGATAGCGTCATGGGTAAACAATCTAAGAATGCTGCTTAGCTTGTCTCCTAAATCATTTATATAGATCAGAAAGCCTACAATACTTCCTAGGGGAACGTCACATATCGCTTCCGTTCTACTCTATGACTTTCCGTCAGTTACAATGAACTGTGACCTTTCTGACAGGAAATCACGAATTCAGTTGCGCATCTGAGATGATACTACGTAGGAACTAAACTGGATTAGAAGTCTCTTGTGGGGAACGCTATGAAAAGCCTTCTGGCAATCTAAAAATGTGGAATCAGTTTGAGATCCATTGTCGATAGTACTCATCACGTCATGAGAATAAAGAGGTAGTTATATTTCACGAGAACTGTATTTTCTCAATCCATGCTGAGTGAGTGCCAATAGATCGTTTCCTTAGTGGTAATTCATAATCTTCGAACCCAGTATATGTTCCAAAATCCTGCTGCAAAGCGTCATCAGTGATATGGATTTGTAATTCTATGAAATTCTCCTATTCCCTTTCTTGAGTACCGGTCTGTGCAACTTTCCAGTCTTTAGATACAGATCTTTCATGATTCTATAGAGCGAGTGGTTGTACATGATTATTAAATACGCAGCTGTTATATCTAATCTAATTGGTATACTATATATCTTGACCGTAAAACTTGTCTATATTAAGTGATTTAAGTTACTTCACCACACCGAGGATATCTACTCCTAACGTACCCACGTTTGCAGCAGTTCTGGATTTGAATTCTGGAATATTTACATCGTCTTCTTTGGTGAAAGAATTTCGGGAAACCCTGCTTTAGTGACACTCTCATCCGTAACCAGAAGAGAATAACGTTTTACAGAAGAACCAGCAGAGCACTGATGAATGGTGCAGGGACTGGTAGTTGACTCTGAACGTAAATATATTAATATTTTACGCATAAGCAGAAAGAGAAATCTACTACCGCGCTGCTACGTTATTGACGACATATTGCTGGAAACAGGAAACACCCTACAATATCTAGGAACATCTATCCGTAGCGACCCTATGTGAATTGACCACATAAAACAAATAGTAGGAAAAGCAGATGCAAGACTGAGATTCATAGAAAGAGCCTTCAATAAACGCAATTCATGCTCTAAATAACTGCCTTAGAAGGCACTTGTTCGACCGATTTTTGAGTGTTGTTCATTAGTCTGGAAGGTACACCTATAAGGACTGATGGAAAATGTAGAGGAGATCCAATGAAGGGCGGCGCGTTTCTCCACGGGATCGTTTAGTCGGTCTTAGAGTGTTACAGGAATGCCTAACAAACTCCAGTCGCAGATGCTACAAGAAAAACATTTCGATAAATTACTTTCCGGAATGACTTCGACAATATGTTACGTCTTCGCGTATATCTATCGCGAAATGACACAAAGAGGAAACTCGAGAAATTAGAGCTCATGCAGAAGCTTACTGACAGTCATTCTTTCCTCCATTCGCGAATGGAACAGGGAAGGGGAATCAATTAGTGGTGCCAGAAGTACCTTTCGCCACACACCGGCAGATGGCTTGTAGGGTACTGATGTAGATGTAGCTAACATTACCTTCGCTATCGCGATGTGAATGTATTGACTATCTCTTGGCACTTCTGCATTGTACATACGACGAAAGTCTCTGGTCTTTCTGTCACATTTCGAGACTGGCTGTGGAAACTATTAAAAGTATTTCCCATTGAAGTGCGCGCTAAATTTCGAGCTTCTGTAAAACTTCGCGGTACTTGTGGATTTTGCGTTCTTTTAAATTTAGCACGCTTTTGTTGCTTCTGCAACAGTTTTCTGATCTGTTTTATGTACCATGGGGAAAGGGGGGCTAGTTATGTCTCTTATTATGTTATTGGGTATAAACCTCTCAATCACTGTAGATGCCATTTCCTTAAATCCATGCCACATGCCATCTATGCTTAGGTAGTTCGGAAGGAATGGAGGCTGTCTCTTCGCAAGGCATCAAACGAATTTTTGTCTGCTTTTTTTAAGTAGATACATTTTGCGTTTATTTTTGGAGGTTTCGGTGTTACGGTATTCAGTCTCTCAACAACGACCTTACAGTCACTTATTCCCTCATCTACCATAATGCCCCCTATTTGCTGAGGATTGTTTGCTGCTAAGGGATCGAACATGTTTTCGCAGATATTTACACTTTCAGTGGGCTGAACTATTTGTTAAAAATAATTTTCGGAGAAATTATTTAGTGCGATATCGGACGATGTGTTACGTCCACCTCCGACTTTAAAGATGTATTTCCATCAACGTATCGAGGACAGATTGAAGTCATCACCAAGTTTAATTATAAACCTGGGGTGCCTGTTCGGAATGAGACTTGAATCTTCTTTGAACAGTTCAACAGTTTTATCACCAGAGTTGGAAGGTCGGTAAAAGGAATCAGTAATTTATACCGATGTCAGTTGTAACCACTATCCATAGTAGATCACGGTGACTATGTATTTCAATTTCAC